>NC_084746.1:52095066-52307566 GCF_033978785.1 Entelurus aequoreus | reverse complement strand
AAGCTACATACAACATGTGGCTGGGCTGGCAGGCTGCTTATAAATGCTAAAGAGGACAGTTACTGCAGTGCAATTAGGGCACACCCTTAATTTAGTAATTAGAGTGAAAATAGGATTATTTTTGCCCTGGGAGTTATCTAGGAGAGGCACTGAGATCCATAAATCTCCTGGGAAATTCGGGGGGGGTCGTCAAGTATGTAGCTGAGCCGCATCAGAGTGGTCTAAGAGCCGCATGCGGCTCCGGAGCCGCGGGTTGCCGACCCCTGGACTATAACCTCTCCTTCACTCCCTGGAACAGCAGATCCAAGGATGGATGGTGAAGTGTTCCCTCGTCACATGAGAAGGGAGTCCATTCCCTCATAAATGGCATTTTTCTCTCATAAAATAAAACAAAACGAGCTGGCCACACCTGGTCTTTGAAGACCCCCCCCCCCGCCCTGATCCTCTCAGGCTGATATGATCTTGTGCAATAAAACGTTTCCGCGTGTAAGTCAATCTCCTAAAGTGCTGCTTTAAGAGCACCCGGCCAGCGCCGCCGTGCCAGCGGTCCATTTGATGTGGACCACAGTTGCCAATTTAAGGATTCCCACTTTCTGGCTTTTCCGTCCTGCAGATCAAAGCACGTCAGCTTAATCTGTTTGACGGAGGCCCCGCCGTCGCCACGACAACAAGATCACAGGAAAGGACAGGAAGCCCTGCTGCTGCTTCACGGACTCTTGTCATCCACAATGACGCCGCTCTGCACCCTGTGTGGGTGTGTGGGTGCATGTGGGGGGGGGGGGGTTCAATTCCACAAAGTACTCTTACTTCCTGTGTGTGTGTGTGTGTGTGTGTGTGTGTGTGTGTGTGTGTGTGTGTGTGTGTGTATGTGTGTGCACAACAAAACATGTGTATCCACTGTGGACAATGGACATGACACCACCTCTGACCCACACCTGCTGTAGCTAGTAGGGTTGTACGGTATACCGGTGTTAGTATAGTACCACGATACTAATGAATCACAGTGTTTCCCCCCCGAAAATGTGTTAGTTAAGGTGGTGACTCTCCAGGTGGAGGGGACCGGGGAAGGGGGTGGGTGGGTGGGTGTAAGGGTCGGTGTAACTCGGCCTGTCGCCATCACGTCTCCACCTCGTCGCTGCCAGGGGGGGGGGGGGGGCAATAGACTACAGACTGTGGTGAAGTAGGCCGGCTTCGTCGCGTGAAAAAGCCTACAACTAGATATGTCCGATAATATCAGCAGGCCGATTTTATCGGCCGATAAATGCGTTAAGATGTAATATCGGAAATTATCGGTATCGTTTTTTTTTTATATCGGTATCGTTGGTTTTTTTGGGGGTTTTTTTGTTGTTTTTTTTAAATCAACATAAAAAACACAAGATACACTAATAATTAGTGCACCAACCCAAATAACCTCCCCAGGGGCGCCGCTAGGGATTTTGGGCCCCATAAAAAGAATCTTTACAGGGCCCCCTGTATTATATTTTCATCATCATTAGGGGCCTCTCTGGGCCCCCCTCCATCATGGGCCCCGAGAATCCGTCTCCTTTACCCCCCATTTTCGGCGCCCCTGAACCTCCCTCCCCCATTTACACTCATTCACACAAAAGGGTTGTGTTAGAATAATGATGTATATGTTATCCCACTAACTTTAGTATGCTTAACGTCCGTTGCTTTAGTTATTTAGCTATTGTGCTCAAGTTAGACTTTTCTAATCTATGCAAGAACAAAACTTCTTGTCTGAGGGGTGGCCTCAGCCACAGATGTTAACTTTGTTTTAGCCCGCTAACAGCCAAGGACTTCAAGGACCTCAACGAAGATAAGATGACAACACGCAGACAAAGCGGGGACCAGGCGAAATCACAAGGCCCCCAGCACATTCCGTCACGTATCGTGCGTCCTGGACCTGCTTTGCATAATATATGTGACCACTCCTTTTAGAGGCAGCCTTAGTATTGTTGACTGTGGAACTCCTGAATAAATAGAGGGACGCAGGAGCTGAACCTTAGAGCGTAGGGCGAGACTGTGACTAAGTGTGCAGCTCCATGCGTTCTCCTCATGAGCTAAATTGAACTCTGTCTCTGCATGATTCCTTGCTTTTTGTTCTGATTAATAGATGTCATCAGTGTTTGAACCTGACAGGTTGTTTCTTTCTGTTATTAATATTCTGGTTCCTACATTATATATCAATATATATCAATACAGTCTGCAAGGGATACAGTCCGTAAGCACACATGATTGTGTGTGCTGCTGCTCCACTAATAGTACTAACCTTTAACCGTTAATTTTACTCATTTTCATCAATTACTAGTTTCTATATAACTGTTTTTATATTGTTTTACTTTATTTTTTTATTCAAGAAAATGTTTTTAATTTATTTATCTTATTTTATTTTATACATTTTTTTTAAAAAGGACCTTATCTTCACCATACCTGGTAGTCCAAATTAGTAGGGATGTCCGATAATGGCTTTTTTGCCGATATCCGATACTCCGATATTGTCCAACTCTTAATTACCGATACCGATATCAACCGATACCGATATATACAATCGTGGAATTAACACATTATTATTAGGGATGTCCGATAATGGCTTTTTGCCGATATCCGATATTCCGATATTGTCCAACTCTTTAATTACCGATACCGATATCAACCGATACCGATATCAACCGATATATGCAGTCGGGGAATTAACACATTATTATGCCTAATTTGGACAACCATGTATGGTGAAGATAAGGTACTTTTTTTAAAAATTATAAAATAAAATAAGATAAATAAATTAAAAACATTTTCTTGAATAAAAAAGAAAGTAAAACAATATAAAAACAGTTACATAGAAACTAGTAATTCATGAAAATGAGTAAAATGAAGTGTTAAAGGTTAGTACTATTAGTGGAGCAGCAGCACGCACAATCATGTGTGCTTACGGACTGTATCCCTTGCAGACTGTATTGATATATATTGATATATAATGTAGGAAGCAGAATATTAATAACAGAAAGAAACAACCCTTTTGTGTGAATGAGGAGGGAGTTTTTTTGGGTTGGTGCACTAATTGTAAGTGTATCTGTGTTTTTTATGGTGATTTAATTAAAAAAAGGAAAGAAAAAAAAAACGATACCGATAATTAAAAAAAACGATACCGATAATTTCCGATATTACATTTTAACGCATTTATCGGCCGATAATATCGCAGGCCGATATTATCGGACATCCCTAATTATTATGCCTAATTTGGACAACCAGGTATGGTGAAGATAAGGTCCTTTTTAAAATAAAATAAGATAAATAAATTAAAAACATTTTCTTGAATAAAAAAGAAAGTAAAACAATATAAAAACAGTTACATAGAAACTAGTAATGAATGAAAATGAGTCAAATGAAGTGTTAACTGATATATGACACTTATTATGTCAAACTGTGTACATTGACAGTGTAGTGGTGTGAAAAGTGGATGGAGTGAGCAACAGACAGACCTGCTGTGTCGGCAAATATCCCGGCACAGGCGGTCAAACAGGAAGAGACGAAAGAAACTTTAATGTGGACATTTTTATCCGTTGCACATCCCAAATGTAGACCAGACCAAAAAAATGAGACTTCATCAAAGGATAAAGTTTAAAAAACTGCTCCTTAGCATTGCTCCTAATTAGAAGTGCGACAACAAAACATGCTGTTGCTGCAAGTGGTGACCAAAATAAGTAGACTTTTTTGGTTGTTGTTGTCATGGATCCAAACAGACGGCAGCTGGAAGAAGCAAAGCAAGCAAGGTCTTGTGGGGAATGTAGGAAGACTGACGAGTGAGTACTCAAAGCACATCCTGTATCCACATTAATGCTAAAACATTTGTCTTTCCTTTCATTCAATTTGTGTATTATGTATTTATGTGTTCTGTACATTCATACACATACACATTCATTTTCAGGTCTTTATGCCCCTCCACAAAATGCAAAACAATTAATTATGTACATTAGAGATGTCCTTTTTTTTTATTATTATTATTAAATCAACATAAAAAACACAAGCTACACTTACAATTAGTGCACCAACCCAAAAAACCTCCCTCCTCATTCACACAAAAGGGTTGTTTCTTTCTGTTATTAATATTCTGCTTCCTACATTATATATCAATATATATCAATACAGTCTGCAAGGGATACAGTCCGTAAGCACACATGATTGTATTTTTTATGACAAAAATAAAAACAATTTAAAAATATCATTTTCTCCTCCCCCCCCCCCCCCCCCCCCCCCCCCCCCCCCCCCCCCAAAAAAAAATTTTTTTTTATTGTGGGCAGCAAAAAAAAAACAAATATAAATTTTACATTAAAAAATTTTTTTAACCATAAAAACAGCAGTACTGTTTTTCCATTTACAGTAATATACACAACATTTTGAGATGAAATTATTGCAACTTACTAGAGATGTCCGATAATGGCTTTTTCGCCGATATCCGATATTCCAATATTGTCCAACTCTTAACTACAGATTCCGATATCAACCGGTACCGATATATACAGTCGTGGAATTAACACATTATTATGCCTCATTTTGTTGTGATGCCCCGCTGGATGCATTAAACAATGTAACAAGGTTTTCCAAAATAAATCAACTCAAGTTATGGGGAAAAAATGCCAACATGGCACTGCCATATTTATTATTGAAGTCACAAAGTGCATTATTTTTTTGAACATGCCTCAAATCAGCAGCTTGGAATTTGGGACATGCTCTCCCTGAGAGAGCATGAGGAGGTTGAGGTGGGTGGGGTTGAGGTGGGGGGTAGCGGGTAGCGGGGGTGTATATTGTAGCGTCCCGGAAGAGTTAGTGCTGCAAGGGGTTCTGGGGGGGGATGGGTAGTAAAAAAAAAAATTTTTATTTTTTATTTTATTTTTTTGTCATAAAGAAATACAACCATGTGTGCTTACGGACTGTATCCCTGCAGACTGTATTGATTAATATTGATATATAATGTATATATTGTGTTTGTTTTGTTGATTTAATTTTTTAAAAAAAATAATAATAATTTTTTTTTTAATTTCTTGTTCTTGTCGGTCCACGGCCCGGTGGTTGGGGACCACTGGTCTACACAACATGTAATGGGGGTTCTTTGGTCAAAATGTTGCATAGATTATATTTTACGGATCATCTTCACTTCGCTTTCTGACAGTTGCTTCAGGATGCAGCATTTTGTGGGCGGTCTTATTTACATGGCTCACCTTCGACAGCGTCTTCTCCCCGCCATCTTTGTTAGTGTGCTGATGTTAACATGCAAACTTTAGATGCTAACAGGTGAAGAGGGCTAGCATACTTTTAAGATGGCAACAAGTATCGGAATCCATGGTTATTAGTTAAAAAGCACAAAATTCGCTCAAATGCTAGTATAAAATGTTAGCATGCTAACATTAGCATTGTAGCTGGGGAACCGCTAGCATACTTCTAAAAGGGCACCAGGTAACTAAATCCATGAATATTAGGTTTAAAACGCACAAAAGTAGCTGTACTTGACAAAAATATAAACGCAACACTTTTGTTTTTGCTCCCGTTTTTCATGAGTTGAACTCAAAGATGTAAAACTTTTCCTATATACACAAAAGACCTATTCCTCTCAAATACTGTTCACATACTAACTTTAAAATCTTTTGTAACTTTAGAAACGACATTTGTAAAGTTACAAAAGATTTTAAAGTTAGTATTATTTGCGGATGATACAACAGCGTTTTGTTCAGGAGAGAACACACAGGAGATAATACAAATAATAACGGGAGAAATGAACCAATTAAAAAGATAGTCTGTTTTTGTCAAACCATTGTTGAATCTTAGTAAAACTAAAATAATGCTGTTTGGTAACAGTAGAAGAGAAAGTCAAACACAAATACAAATAGATGGAATAGAAATTGAAAGAGTAAATGAAACCAAATTTCTAGGTATAATGATTGATGATAAATTGAACTGGAAATCTCATGTAAAAAATATACAACATAAAGTTGCAAGAAACACGTCAATAATGAATAAAGCAAAACATGTTCTAGACCAAAAATGACTTCATATTCTCTACTGCTCGCTAGTGTTACCATATCTGAGTTATTGTGCAGAAATATGGAGAAATAACTATAAAAGTACACTTCATTCATTAACGGTGTTACAAAAAGATCAGTTATAATAATACATAATGTTGGATATAGAGAACATACAAACCCTTTATTTATTGAATCAAAAATACTGAAATTCCACCACATAGTGAATCTGCAAACAGCTAAAATTATACACAAAGCAAACTATAACCTGCTAGCCAAGAATGTACAACAATTCTTCTCAAAAAAAGAGGAGAAATATAATCTTAGAGAAAAATGTAATTTAAAACATTTGTACGCACGTACAACACTTAAGACCTTCAGTATATCAGTATGTGGAATTAAATGATGGAATGGATGAAGCAAAGCAATCAAACAATGTACTAATATGATCCACTTCAAGAAACTTAAATTGTTTACATCCATTTTATTTGTTATTTCATCCATCCATTCTTTAATTCTCAAAATAATCATACTTATCCCATCATATGAAATATAACTTACCGTATTTCCTTGAATTGCCGCCGGGAATATGGTATTTGCATGCCTCCAATTACAGCCGGGTCAAACTCGTTTCGCAAAATAATTAGCGCACGCTTGGCACTTCCGCCGGGTCAAACATGAGTCATTAAATGACTCCCGCCTCCTGGTGGTAGAGGGCGCTAGTGATCCTTCTTGCGACTGCTGGTACTGCAGAATACCTGTGCTGCAGAAGAAGACAACACCAGCAAGAGTGAGCAGCCATTGTTTTACCATGGAGGATTACATATCTAAAATAAAACAGTTTTCTAAAGTGGACTTTCAATGGAAGCAGGAGGTAATACTTAAAAGGAAGATCTCCATCGAGACAGAGAGACTTTTAAAACTGAAGGAAGACTTCTTTTCTTCAAAAATGAGCTGGCATGGACTCATTTATACCTAAAGGTAAGACCATAATAACGTTTTTTTTTATTAAATGTGCTTTTCATGATAAGGTAAGCGCCAGAGTGAGAAGAGGTTTTAAAATAATTAGCGCATGCATGGCAATCTCGCCTGCTTTTGGTAAACGCAGGGGGTGAGAAGAGGTTTTAAATTAATTAGCGCCCCTGCGGCTATTCAAGGAAATACGGTACTTCACAAATTATTATTTATTTATATTGTGATTACTTATGGCGTATATTGTGAATAAATTGAGAACAGGAAGTGAACAAAAGTTTTAGCAACTGTTATGTAAATGAAAAGGGGTAGGATTAAATAAACTCTGTTTCTTCCTACTCCTTTTCCAACATGTTGAATAGAGAAACTGGAAATTGTGACGTATCATGTTGTATGCATGCATGTTTGAAATAAACTCAAACTCAAACAAATCTGTCAAATCTGTGTTAGTGAGCATTTCTTCTTTGCCACATCCCTCCTCACAGGTGTGGCATATCAAGATGCTGATTAAACAGCATGATTATTGCACAGGTGTGCCTTAGGCTGCCCACAATAAAAGGCCACTCTAAAATGTGCAGTTTAGCTTTATTTGGGTCTGTCAATACCTGGCGTGACCACCATTTTCCTCACACAGTGCAACACATCTCCTTTGCATAGAGTTGATCAGGTTGTTGATTGCGGCCTGTGGAATGTCGGTCCACTCCTCTTCAATGGCTGTGCAAAGTTGCTACATATCGGCAGGAACTGGAAGACGCTGTGGTATCACACGCCGATCCACAGCATCCCAAACATGCTCAATGGGGGACATGTCCGGTGAGTTTCCTGGCCATGCAAGAACTGGGATGTTTTCAGCTTCCAGGAATTGTGTACAGATCCTTGCAACGTGATGGTCCCGAGGGTATGGCACAACAATGGGCCCCAGGATCTCATCACGGTCTTTCTGTGCATTCAAAATGCCATGAATTAATAAAATGCACTTGCGTTTGTTGTCCACAACACACACCTGCCCATCCCATAACCACACCCCCACCATGGGCCGCTCAACGTTGACATCAGCAAACCCACACACGCTGTCTGCCATCTGGCCTGAACAAGCGGGATTCATCCGTGCAGAGAACATCCAATGTGAGCATTTGCCCACCCGAGTCGGGTATGACGACAAATTGCAGTCAGGTCGAGACCCCGATGAGGACGTTGAGCCTGCAGATGAGCTTCCCTTAGACCAGGGGTCACCAACGTGGTGCCCGCGGGCACCAGGTAGCCCGTAAGGACCAGATGAGTAGCCCGCTGGCCTGTTCTAAAAATAGCTCAAATAGCAGCACTTACCAGTGCCTCTATTTTTTAAATTTTATTTATTTACCAGCAAGCTGGTCTCGCTTTGCCCGACATTTTTAATTCTAAGAGAGACAAAACTCAAATAGAATTTGAAAATCCGAGAAAATATTTTAAAGACTTGGTCTTCACTTGTTTAAATAAATTCATTAATTTTTTTACTTTGCTTCTTATAACTTTCAGAAAGACAATTTTAGAGAAAAAATACAACCTTAAAAATGGTTTTAGGATTTTTAAACACATATACCTTTTTACCTTTTCAATTCCTTCCTCTTCTTCCCTGACAATTTAAATCAGGGGTCACCAACCTTTTTGAAAGCAAGAGCTACTTCTTGGGTAGTGATTAATGCGAAGGGCTACCAGTTTGATACACACTTCAATAAATTGCCAGAAATAGCCAATTTGCTCAATTTACCTTTAACTCTATGTTATTATTAATAATTAATTATATTTACACTTAATTGAACGGTTTAAAAGAGGAGAAAACACGAAAAATATGACAATTAAATTTTGAAACATAGTTTATCTTCAATTTCGACTCTTTAAAATTGAAAATTCAACCGAAAAAAAGAAGAGAAAAACTAGCTAATTCGAATCTTTTTGAAAAAAATTAAAAAATAATTTATGGAACATCATTAGTAATTTTTCCTGATTAAGATTAATTTTAGAATTTTGATGACATGTTTTAAATAGGTTAAAATCCAATCTGCACTTTGTTAGAATATATAACAAATTGGACCAAGCTATATTTCTAACAAAGACAAATCATTATTTCTTCTAGATTTTACAGAACAAAAATTTTAAAAGAAATTCAAAAGACTTTGAAATAAGATTCAAATTTGATTCTACAGATTTTCTAGATTTGCCGGAATAATTTTTTGGAATTTTAATCATCATAAGTTAAGAAATATTTCATAAATATTCTTTGTCGAAAAAACAGAAGCTAAAATGAAGAATTAAATTAAAATGTATTTATTATTCTTTACAATAAAAAAATTAAATTTACTTGAACATTGATTTAAATTGTCAGGAAAGAAGAGGAAGGAATTTAAAAGGTAAAAAGGTATATGTGTTTAAAAATCCTAAAACCATTTTTAAGGTTGTATTTTTTCTCTAAAATTGTCTTTCTGAAAGTTATAAGAAGCAAAGTAAAATAATTAATGAATTTATTTAAAAAAGTGAAGACCAAGTCTTTAAAATATTTTCTTGGATTTTCAAATTCTATTTGAGTTTTGTCTCTCTTAGAATTAAAAATGTCAAGCAAAGCGAGACCAGCTTGCTAGTAAATAAATACAATTTAAAAAATAGAGGCAGCTCACTGGTAAGTGCTGCTATTTGAGCTATTTTTAGAACAGGCCAGCGGGCTACTCATCTGGTCCTTACGGGCTACCTGGTGCCCGCGGGCACCGCGTTGGTGACCCCTGATGTAAATCAATGTTCAAGTAAATTAATTTTTTTATTGTAAAGAATAATAAATACATTTTAATTTAATTCTTCATTTTAGCTTCTGTTTTTTCGATGAAGAATATTTGTGAAATATTTCTTCAAACTTATTATGATTAAAATTCAAAAAAATTATTCTGGCAAATCTAGAAAATCTGTAGAATCAAATTTAAATCTTATTTCAAAGTCTTTTGAATTTCTTTTAAAAAAAATGTTTCTGGAAAATCTAGAAGAAATAATGATTTGTCTAGCTTGGTCCAATTTGTTATATATTCTAACAAAGTGTAGATTGGATTTTAACCTATTTAAAACATGTCATCAAAATTCTAAAATTAATCTTAATCAGGAAAAATGACTAATGATGTTCCATAAATGATTTTTTTTATTTTTTCAAAAAGATTCGAATCAGCTAGTTTTTCTCTTCTTTTTTTCGGTTGAATTTTGAATTTTAAAGAGTCGAAATTCAATCAATCAATGTTTATTTATATAGCCCTAAATCACAAAAGTCTCATAAACTATGTTTCAAAATGTAATTGTCATTTTTTTCGTGTTTTCTCCTCTTTTAAACCGTTCAATTAAGTGTAAATATCATTAATTATTAATAATAACATAGAGTTAAAGGTAAATTGAGCAAATTGGCTATTTCTGGCAATTTATTGAAGTGTGTATCAAACTGGTAGCTCTTTGCATTAATCACTACCCAAGAAGTAGCTCTTGCTTTCAAAAAGGTTGGTGACCCCTGCCTTAGACGGTTCCTCACAGTTTGTGCAGAAATTCTTTGGTTATGCAAACAAATTGTTGCAGCAGCTGTGCGGGTGGTTGGTCTCAGACGATCACGGAGGTGCACCTGCTGGATGTGGAGGTCCTGGGCTGGTGTGGTTACATGTGGTCCGCGGTTGTGAGGCCGGTTGGATGTACTGCCAAATTCTTTGAAACGCCTTTGGAGGCGGTTTATGGTGGAGAAATGAACATTTAATTCACGGGCAACAGCTCTCGTAGACATTCCCGCAGTCAGCATGCCAACTGCACGCTCCCTCAAAACTTGCGAAATCTGTGGCATTGTGCTGTGGGATAAAACGGCTCATTTCATAGTGGCATTTTATTGTGGGCAGCCTAAGGCACACCTGTGCAATAATTGTTAGAATAATGATGTATATATTATCACACTAACTTTAGTATGCTTAAAGTCCGTTGCTTTAGTTATTTAGCTACTGTGCTCAAGTTGGACTTTTCTAATCTGTGCAAGGACAAAGACTTCTTGTCTGAGGGGCGGCCTCAGCCGTAGATGTTATCTTTATTTTAGCCCGCTAACAGCTGAGGACTTCAAGGACCTCAACGAAGATAAGATGCCAACACGCAGACGAAGCGGGGACAAGGCGAAATCACAAGGCCCCCAGCACATTCCGTCACGTATTGTGCGTCCGGGACCTGCTTTGCATAATATCTGTGACCACTCCTTTTAGAGGCGGCCTTAGTGTTGTTGACTGTGGAACTCCTGAATAAATAAGGGACGCAGGAGCTGAACCTTAGAGCGTAGGGCGAGACTGTGACTAAGTGTGCAGCTCCATGCGTTCTCCTCATGAGCTAAATTGAACTCTGTCTCTGCATGATTCCTTGCTTCTTGTCTGATTAATAGATGTCATCAGTGCTTGAACCTGACAATAATCATGCTGTTTAATCAGTATCTTGACATGCCACACCTGTGAGGAGGGATGGATTCTCTTGGCAAAGAAGAAATACTCACTGACAATATTTGAGATAGGCTCCAGGCACTTGTCCAGAGTGTACCCCGCCTTCCGCCCAAATGCAGCTGAGATAGGCTCCAGCACCCCCCGCGACCCCGGAAGGGACAAGCGGTAGAAAATGGATGGATGGATGGAGATTAGACTTGTTATTTAGTCATGTTTTGGGCCAGGTGTGCTGCTGGTGTAGCCACAGTGTGCACGTGTGATGTTGCTCACGTGGCCTCCACTCAATGCTCAGGGACAATTAGAACAATTAGACGGAACATTGCCTGGCATGCCAATGACATCTTTGTGTACGGTGTCGTTTGTATGAAACAGCCGCAAACTTTGCCAACTTTTCGATGCTTGGGGTACATTTTGGGAATTGTGTGATTTTGTGCATTTTTTTTTTCCCATTGCTCCAGTCGCTAAAGTCTAAAGAAAAAGTGTTGACATTAAAGGACACGACACATCTGCTTTGCAGCTTTTTCCTCCGCCTGGTATTTGCCTCGTTCGCCGCCACAAACAGTACGCTAATTGTTCATCTAAAAGCTCTTTTGAAAAAAAATCATTCTACCTAATAGACAACACCCTCTTCTTTTTTTTCTTTTTTTCACTTATTCCGTTTTTTTTACTGCAGGCACAAAGCACTCGAAAAGATCATCTGGTTCCTCTTGTGCCTGCGGTCGCAACACTGAGAGCACCACATCAAAGCTTCCTGTCAAGCTCCACGAAGAAGAAGAAAATCTGGGACAAATTCTGGTGTTTCACGCACACACATGCACACACACACACACGCGCACACACGCACACACACACGCACACACACGCACACACACGCACACACATTCATTGACGGAGGCCACAAATCCATCTCTGATAGTGGAAAGTCACAAGGATGGCTCCCACGCTCGTCCTTGGAGATGTTTCAGACTTTCTGTGTGTTTGTGTGACATGACGTGTCTGCCTTTGTGTCCATGAGAAGACAACAAAGTTCATGCTAATTAAATCAAGCTAAATAGTTGGAAAAAAAAAAAAGTCCAATAAAGCCAAACTGTTTTTGCAAAGAGAAAGAACAACACAATACAAAGAAAATAATAATAAATGCGTATTCGGGGGGGAAAAAGACAACTTTTACTTGATTTTTATTTTTTTAAACAGCTTGCATTAGAATTGCATTAAATAAATATACAGTAGATACTGTCAGGTTCAAACACTGATGACATCTATTAAACAAGACAAGAAGCAAGGAATTAAACAGAGACATAATTAAATTTGACTCAATTGAGGAGAGCGTGTACACCTGCACCCTTGGACATTGTCTCGCCACGCTCTAACGGAAGATTGTACGCCTCCTCTTTTATTTGGGCTTTCCCTGATTCAATCAATCAATCAATCAATCAATGTTTATTTATAAAGCCCTTAATCACAAGTGTCTCAAAGGGCTGCACAAGCCACAACGACATCCGGGATACAGAGCCCACGTAAGGGCAAGGAAAAAGTCACCCCAGTGGGACGTCGTGTGAATGACTATGAGAAACCTTGGAGAGGACCGCATATGTGGGTAACCCCCCCCCCCCCCCCCCTCTAGGGGAGACCGAAAGCAATGGATGTCGAGTGGGTCTGACATAATATTGTGAGAGTCCAGTCCATAGTGGATCTAACATAATAGTGATAGTCCAGTCCATAGTGGATCTAACATAATAGTGAAAGTCCAGTCCATAGTGGATCTAACACAATAGTGAGAGTCCAGTCCATAGTGGATCTAACATAATAGTGTGAGAGTCCAGTCCATAGTGGATCTAACATAATAGTGTGAGAGTCCAGTCCATAGTGGATCTAACATAATAGTGATAGTCCAGTCCATAGTGGATCTAACACAATAGTGATAGTCCAGTCCATAGTGGATCTAACATAATAGTGAAAGTCCAGTCCATAGTGGATCTAACACAATAGTGAGAGTCCAGTCCATAGTGGATCTAACATAATAGTGTGAGAGTCCAGTCCATAGTGGATCTAACATAATAGTGTGAGAGTCCAGTCCATAGTGGATCTAACATAATAGTGTGAGAGTCCAGTCCATAGTGGATCTAACATAATAGTGAAAGTCCAGTCCATAGTGGATCTAACATATTAGTGATAGTCCAGTCCATAGTGGATCTAACATAATAGTGTGAGAGTCCAGTCCATAGTGGATCTAACATAATAGTGAAAGTCCAGTCCATAGTGGATCTAACATATTAGTGATAGTCCAGTCCATAGTGGATCTAACATAATAGTGAAAGTCCAGTCCATAGTGGATCTAACACAATAGTGAGAGTCCAGTCCATAGTGGATCTAACACAATAGTGAAAGGCCAGTCCATAGTGGATCTAACATAATAGTGAGAGTCCAGTCCATAGTGGATCTAACACAATAGTGAGAGTCCAGTCCATAGTGGATCTAACATATTAGTGAAAGTCCAGTCCATAGTGGATCTAACATAATAATGAGAGTCCAGTCCATAGTGGACCTGACACAATAGTGAGAGTCCAGTCCATAGTGGATCTAGCATAATAGTGAAAGGCCAGTCCATAGTGGATCTAACATAATAATGAGAGTCCAGTCCATAGTGGATCTAACACAATAGTGAGAGTCCAGTCCATAGTGGATCTAACACAATAGTGAGAGTCCAGTCCATAGTGGATCTAACACAATAATGAGAGTCCAGTCCATAGTGGATCTAACACAATAGTGAGAGTCCAGTCCATAGTGGATCTAACATAATAGTGAAAGTCCAGTCCATAGTGGATCTAACACAATAGTGAGAGTCCAGTCCATAGTGGATCTAACACAATAGTGAGAGTCCAGTCCATAGTGGATCTAACATATTAGTGAAAGTCCAGTCCATAGTGGATCTAACACAATAGTGAGAGTCCAGTCCATAGTGGGGCCAGCAGGAAACCATCCCGAGCGGAGATGGGTCAGCAGCGCAGAGATGTCCCCAACCGATTCGCAGAGATGTCCCCAACCGATGCACAGGCGAGCGATCCACCCCGGGTCCCGACTCTGGACAGCCAGCACTTCATCCATGGCCACCGGACATTACATGGCAACAGCTGTTTCTAAGGGAGGGGGGTCGTAAACAGCCATCGCCTTTGATTAAAAACAGTTCAAAGAAAAGGTCGGTTCAAAGAAAAGGTCATAAAAGAGTTCAAAGAAGAGGTCGTAAAACAGTTCAAAGAAGAGGTGCCTGGAACTTGGGCAGATCCTGCTTTCTCTCCGCTTTGTAGTTCTCGGGTCAAGACAAAATCTTTCTGTGGATTACAATACATGGAAGAAACAGAACACCTTCATGTTGCTTCCCATCCTACACAGTGGAGTTTTACCAGCCTTCTTCTTGGTAGGATCAAAGACAGCTTTTGTCTTCTCACCGGGAAGTTTTGTGATAACTTAGATACAATTATTCTGACAGATACAAATAAACACATTTGATAGATGAATACAGAAACTGCTATTTTTTTTTATACAAAAATCTGAGAATCTGCAACAATTTGGATACCTTACAGAAAATCTTCTAAAATATTTTTAGGCATAAGTAAAGTAACCATTCTACACCAAACTTCTACTCAAGTGACCAAAACAAATTTGGGTGTGGTTGAATGAATTAAAAGGATAAAAGCAATTTAATGAATAAAGCAAAAAAAATTATAATAAAATAACACAGATACATAATGAGAATCCTTGAATGAATTGATAGATGCATTTTTTAAATATTTTATTGTATATGTCATCTTCATGGATGAATTTATTGTATATGAATGTTCTTATAAAGATGCATGCACTACGCCCTGAAAAAGGAAGGCAAATGGTGGAAGGTGTTATTATACGCACTCATGCACACACTAACACACATCAAGGAAGCTAAAAAAAAGAAAAGAGAAGATCAAATGTTTTTAGGGGTGTGTTGGTATGTTTTGAAATGTGACCTTTCAGCAATTTGGCTGTCCATCAAGCGAAGAAAGAGGCAAAAAAGATGAGATTGTGTTCAGACATGTTTGGACATCTGATGAGAGCTGCCATTAAGCAACGTTTGATGACTTGTGGTGTGTACATTGACTTGTACGGTAGCTTCATGACAAACTCAAGTAACTTTATTGGACTCTTGGAAAACTCAAAGTTACGAAAAATTGACTTTACAAAAACACATATTTGATGTTTTACTAAAAACGTACGGAAGACTCAACATCGAGGGTCTTTGATTTTGACAAAAAAACTATTTTTATTTACAAACCCCGTTTCCATATGAGTTGAGAAATGGTGTTAGATGTAAATATAAACGGAATACAATGATTTGCAAATCCTTTTCAAGCCATATTCAGTTGAATATGCTACAAAGACAACATATTTCATGTTCAAACTCATAAACTTTATTTTATTTTTTTTGCAAATAATAATTAACTTAGAATTTCATGGCTGCAACACGTGCCAAAGTAGTTGGGAAAGGGCATGTTCACCACTGTGTTACATGGCCTTTCCTTTTAACACGTTTGGGAAGTGAGGAGACACATTTTTGAAGTGGAATTCTTTCCCATTCTTGCTTGATGTACAGCTTAAGTTGTTCAACAGTCCGGGGGTCTCCCTTCTGCTATTTTAGGTGCCACACATTTTCAATGTCTGGACTACAGGCAGGCCAGTCTAGTACCCGCACTCTTTTACTATGAAGCCACGTTGATGTAACACGTGGCTTGGCATTGTCTTGCTGAAATAAGCAGGGGCGTCCATGATAACGTTGCTTGGATGGCAACATATGTTGCTCCAAAAGCTGTATGTACCTTTCAGCATTAATGGTGCCTTCACAGATGTGTAAGTTACCCATGTCTTGGCCACTAATACACCCCCATACCATCACACATGCTGCCTTTTACACTTTCACCCTAGAACAATCCGGATGGTTCTTTTCCTCTTTGGTCCGGAGGACACGACGTCCACAGTTTCCAAAAACAATTTGAAATGTGGACTCGTCAGAACACTTTTCCACTTTGTATCAGTCCATCCTAGATGAGCTCAGGCCCAGCGAAGCCGACGGCGTTTCTGGGTGTTGTTGATAAACGGTTTTCGCCTTGCATAGGAGAGTTTTAACTTGCACTTACAGATGTAGCCACCAACTGTAGTTACTGACAGTGGGTTTCTGAAGTGTTCCTGAGCCCATGTGGTGATATCCTTTACACGCTCATGTCGCTTGTTGATGCAGTACAGCCTGAGGGATGGAAGGTCACGGGCTTAGCTGCTTACCTGCAGTGATTTCTCCACATTCTCTGAACCCTTTGATGATATTACGGAGCGTAGATGGTGAAATCCCTCAATTCCTTGCAATAGCTGCTTGAGAAAGGTTTTTCTTAAACTGTTCAACAATTTGCTCACACATTTGTTGACAAAGTGGTGACCCTCGCCCCATCCTTGTTTGTGAATGACTGAGCATTTCATGGAATCTACTTTTATACCCAATCATGGCACCCACCTGTTCCCAATTAGCCTGCACACCTGTGGGATGTTCCAAATAAGTGTTTGATGAGCATTCCTCAACTTTATCAGTATTTATTGCCACCTTTTCCAACTTCTTTGTCACGTGTTGCTGCCATCAAATTCTAAAGTTAATAATTATTTGCAAAAAAAAAAGGTTTATGAGTTTGAACATGAAATATGTTGTCTTTGTAGCATATTCAACTGAATATGGCTTGAAAAGGATTTGCAAATCATTGTATTCCGTTTATATTTACATCTAACACCATTTCCCAACTCATATGGAAACGGGGTTAGTAACTTAACGCAAGAATGCATATTAAGTACACTGAAGACTCAAAATGGTTGTAGTTGACTGGAGGTGGTTACGAAAAAAGGAACTTACCTTATCGACTACGGACTCATAATGTTCTTCACTTCTTGCAAAAATATATTTGCTTCATGTAAGTCGCTAAATCGTCTCCAGTCATTTTAATGTTAGGTTCTTAGATGATTACAAAAACACACTGTACAAGTACGTTAGAGTTACTGAAAACTTCTCTTTGACATTTGACACATTCGCCCCACACATGACTAAATTATGCTCAATGTTTACAAAAAGTCGATGTACACGTCGGCGTATGTTACGTTTACTGAAAACTCCGACTTTTCCTTTATATCAAAAGAAAGCCATGAAAACGTACATTCGGTCCACATAAGACACATTTTTACTCGATGTTTACAAAAACCCATTACACGTCATACACGCAAATTCGGGTCGTAGAAAACGGACACTTTTTTTTTATGTTTACGAAAAACGTCTGTTCGCTTCACACAAGACAACATTTTTCATAAGAAAAAAAATGTCAATGTTTACAAAACATTGTACACGTACATTAGTTAGGGTTACTGAAAAATGTAACTTGTATTTGATATTTACGAAAAAATGGAAATTCTGTTGCGTTCGGGTCGCATTGTGGCGGCAGATAAGAGTTTTTTTAATCCAATATTAAGGCGAAAGACAAAAGAGGTCTTGCTGCACAGAAAAGCACAGCTTAGCATAGCATAACTAAAAAAGCGAAATGATAAATCACGATAGAACAAAGCTAGCAAGTAACATGTAGCGATCAATGGACTGGTGCCGAGTGAACGGCGAGACGGGTATATACAGTATATATATATATGATGATTAGTGGCGGCAGCAGGTGGAGACACTAATCAATAAACATAAACTGGTGTGTATGCAACCAGAATGTAAACAAAGGAAAGAGCGCTGAAACAGAAATAGAACTCAAAGCATAGGAGAACTATACCAAACACAAAACAATACATGACAGGTCCACATTGGACATGAAATGGACCTTACGTTGTTCCCGCTCCTGCACGTACACTATTTGCTGAAGAGCATGTTTTTGCGAGTGTTTTTGTCTGTTTGAGCGCCTCAGCGTCAGAGCTCGCGTGCTGGTTGAGCGGCAGCAGCAGCCCGACATGGAAGGACCGGAGGCCACAAAAACCTCAAGAATCCCGACGCTGTCGCCCACAGTCGTGGGCCTCTTTTAGACCGGAGTGTCGGAGCTTTGCGCTGCGTCATGGATTTCTGGGAGGAAGTTTGCGTCTCAGAATGTCAGCGACTTGTCGCTTTTGGGACGGAGCTTTTTATGAACCGACGTGGCTACTTATGACGTTCCTTTGATTTTTGCCGGCACTGCAGCGTGAAAGGAGAGATTAGATCAAACCCTGGCGACACAAGCCTGACGTCAACAGTATACACACATACACAACGCTGCAAAAAGTCAGGGTTCAAAAACAAGAAAAAAATATACAAAAATGAGGGGTATTTTATTTGAACTAAGCAAAATTATCTGCCAATAGAACAAGAAAATTTGGCTTGTCAAGATTTTCCAAAACAAGTAAAATGAGCTAACTTCAATGAACCCCAAAATAGCTTAAAATAAGTATATTCTCACTAATAACAAGTACACTTTTCTTGATAGAAAAAACAAATATGAGACCTTTTTGCTCAATATGTGGAAAAATATTCTTAAATGAAGTAAATGCTAGTGCCATTATCTTGACATAATGATATGCGCTCGGCATGACATTTCTTGAAACCAGCAAACTTATACTAAAAACTAGTTTATTGTTCTTAATGGAAAGGCAACAAGGCTTGTTACTCTCGGGGTCTCCTAGCCGCTCAGGCACATCATATTGTCTAAAAATTAGAGATGTCCGATAAATGCGTTAAAATGTAATATCGGAAATTATCGGTATCGGTTTTTTTATTCTCAGTATCGGGTTTTTTTTATTCTTTTTTTTAGTTATTTATTTTTTATTTTTTTATTAAATCCACATAAAAACACAAGATACACTTACAATTAGTGCACCAACCCAAAAAACCTCCCTCCCCCATTTACACTCATTCACACAAAAGGGTTGTTTCTTTCTGTTATTAATATTCTGCTTCCTACATTATATATCAATATATATCAATACAGTCTGCAAGGGATACAGTCCGTAAGCACACATGATTGTGCGTGCTGCTGCTCCACTAACACGCGAAGTCCCAGAGAAGGGTCAATTGACATTTTTACCTAGAAAACACACAAGAGGGTCATTTGACCGCTAGTCCCCCCTGTGGACACTCCTTTTGTTATGAAAATGTGGCTGTTAGTGGCACACGGCAGGGGGCCACTTGAGCCTGTGTGGGGGAGGGGACCTTACAGCTCAAGCTTTAGTTCTGAGGTAGGTTGTGTGTGTTTTTGCAAGGATCAACAGAATGAAGGGATCAACACTCTGACATTTATTGTTAAAAAAAATACAAAACAAAACATATTTACAAAGAATGAAAAAGCAACTGTTTTCCCAGTTTTGGTGTGGAGGGTTGTTGCAGAAGCAATTGTTATTTTTGTGTGCCAAAAATAGTTTAAAAAAAAAAATTTACAAAGAAAAAAGCATATTTACAAAGAATGAAAAACCATGTCCATGTAAACGTGACTGACATACATTTGAGCAGTCACTCACAATCCTGGCACTGCCATTGCTCCTTTCGGCATTTCCCACATGTATAATTTTTCTGTCTACCTAGACAAACTGCCCCTAACAGCCTCATTACCATAACAAAATGAGTGATTAGTGTATTCGGGAAAAGCGTCGGGCCAAATGACCCCTCTCTGGGTCTTCTAGGTAGACAGAAAAATGCTGGGACTTCTAGTGCTAATAATACTAACCTTTAACAGTTAATTTTACAAATTTTCATTAATTACTAGTTTCTATGTAACTGTTTTTATATTGTTTTACTTTCTTTTTTATTCAAGAAAATGATTTTAATTTATTTATCTTATTTTATTTTATTAATTTTTTTTAAAAGTACCTTATCTTCACCATACCTGGTTGTCCAAATTAGGCATAATAATGTGTTAATTCCACGACTGTATATATCGGTTGATATCGCTATCGGTTGGTATCGGTAATTAAAGAGTTGGACAATATCGGCATATCGGATATCGGCAAAAAGCCATTATCGGACATCCCTACTAAAAATGCATTTTTCCATCAATAACATGACATCATCGCGCCAAGTGCGTGCTCTTTCAGTCAATTAGTGCGCATATATACAGCCCGGCCCCCAACATCGCAACTTTTTCTAAATTACATTCAACCTTTAAGCTTTTTTATTTCACTTTTGTTATATTTTTGTTTATTTTAATAGTATTTTTAGAATGTGCCGTGGGCCTTTAAAACATTAGCTGTGGGCCGCAAATGGCCTCCGGGGCACACTTTTGACACCCCTGCTATAGATAATAACAAATTAAATCTGATAAATCTATGGATAGAAAGCAGAGGCTGGCGACGCATGCGCGTTTATCATAACTCTCTCGCTCTCTCTGTCTCTGCCCCTCCCTCAGGAATGCTGCTGCGCGCACAATTTGTTTTGTTTTTAACCCCTTCTTAACCCTGAACGTACATTGAAAATACACGCAGCCCTAACTCAAAATGCCGGACATTCGAGGCATTTCAGAAACTCCGCCCTGACAGCTCCGCAAAAGAGGACATGTCCGGTGAAAAGAGGACGTATGGTCAGTCTATCGTAGCCCGTTAGCTGCTGGCATGCCGTGTGTTGTGCCTCGGTGTGCATTGTTTACACAACGTGCGTTACGCTACTTAATATGTCTGTGTGGAAACTCGTTCGGTACACCTCCGAACCGAACCGGAACCCCCGTACCGAAACGGTTCAATACAAATACACGTACCGTTACACCCCTAGATGTCACAGATCCTTTCTGCGATAACCTAAGCTTCTCTAATTGTAGACACCGCAAAACATCTTGTATCCAACTGTTATTGATTGATTGATTGAGACTTTTTTGAGTAGATTGCACAGTCCAGTACATATTCCGTACAATTGACCACTAAATGGTAACAACCGAATAAGTTTTTCAACTTGTTTAAGTCCACGTTAATCAATTCATGGTACAAATATATACTATCATCATAATACAGTCATCACACAAGTTAATCATCAGAGTATATACATTGAATTATTTACATTATTTACAATAAACTATTGTTATTATTTTTATTAAAAATATACACTACCGTTCAAAAGTTTGGGGTCACCCAAACAATTTTGTGCAATAGCCTTCATTTCTAAGAACAAGAATAGACTGTGGAGTTTCAGATGAAAGTTCTCTTTTTCTGGCCATTTTGAGCGTTTAATTGACCCCACAAATGTGATGCTCCAGAAAGTCAATCTGCTCAAAGGAAGGTCAGTTTTGTAGCTTCTGTAACGAGCTAAAGTGTTTTCAGATGTGTGAACATGATTGCACAAGGGTTTTCTAATCATCAATTAGCCTTCTGAGCCAATGAGCAAACACATTGTACCATTAGAACAATGGAGTGATAGTTGCTGGAAATGGGCCTCTATACACCTATGTAGATATTGCACCAAAAAGCAGACATTTGCAGCTAGAATAGTCATTTACCACATTAGCAATGTATAGAGTGTATTTCTTTCAAGTTAAGACTAGTTTAAAGTTATCTCCACTAACCACGTTAAACCCAGATTCCGAACTAACAAAGGTCTTAACTCATTCTCTTTCTATGCCACATCAATGTGGAATGCGCTCCCAACAGGTATAAAAGAAAGGGCATCTCTATCCTCCTTCAAAACCGCAATAAAAGTTCACCTCCAGGCAGCTACAACCCTAAACTAACACCCTCCCCGGATTGCTAATAATCAAATGTAAACAATCAAATGCAGATACTTTTTCTTTTTCTTATGCCTTCTGATCTCTCTCTCTCTCTCTCTCTCTCTATGTCCACTACTTGATGTCCATATCCTCCCCCCCCCGCCCCCCTCCGCACCCCTGATTGTAAATAATGTAAATAATTCAATGTGATTATCTTATGTGATGACTGTATTATGATGATAGTATATATGATAGTATATATCTGTATCATGAATCAATTTAAGTGGACCCCGACTTAAACAAGTTGAAAAACTTATTCGGGTGTTACCATTTAGTGGTCAATTGTACGGAATATGTACTTCACTGTGCAACCTACTAATAAAAGTCTCAATCAATCAATCAATCAATCTTCATTGAAAAGTACATTGCTTTTCCTTCAAAAATAAGGACATTTACATGTGACCCCAAACTTTTGAACGCTAGTGTATTTTTCATTATAAACAAAAGTATGGTTCAACGAACAGGTGTCAGCTAGAAAGGGCAAACTAAACAAGTCCTTTGTTTTGTACGGGACACCTCAAGGCTCCGTCTTTGGGCATCTGACATTTTCGCTGCATTTTCAAGTGATTTTCTAAAACCACTTGAAAAAATGCCATACAGTATAGGCACTAAGTTGCTGTAGGCACTGTGACTTGCTGTGTGAATCCGGTTTGGGACTGAGGTGAAGAGTCCTGGATAAGATGGCTGCTTCCTAAGTGTCTTCAGTGTCCTCTTCACGTGTTTTTTCATTCCTCCAAGCTTTCATCCCCTTCATTCCCTCCCACAATTTATCTTTGGACCCGCAGGCTGTTTCATCCCACAGCAGCTCCAAACAATAGAAGCCTTATTGCACATGGGACTATTTACTCATCAAACGCCCCCCGCCCCACCCCCGACTCCCCCATCGCCACTCTGTCTCTTTTTTGTTTCTGGATTTGTTTAACTGTCCTTGCCAGGGCTCGGCAGATGTCGTCCATGTTGAATTAGCAGGCAACGGCGTGTTTGACTCACACGGTTTGGCTCGCAAAAACTTCTTCTCAGTAAGGCAGATGTGGGTCAAGTGGTGTTCACAACCGCCGTGACCCGTTCCGTGTTTTTCAAACAGCGTCTAGATGGTGCAAAAACATTTGTGTGACGTCTTCCCCCGTGGCTGGAGAGGAGCTTTTTGTTAAGATCAACACAACTTTGATTATCTAACAAACACGGATCAGGTAGGGAGGTGCTAACAAAACAGTCTTTTGTTTTGAATGGAGCACCTCAAGGCTGCATCCTGGGGCCCCTGTTTTATTCTAATTTTTTTGTCGGTTTTAACTCATAATAGTAAAATAAAAGCCGGGAAATATCACATGCATTTAAAGGCCTACTGAAAGCCACTACTACCGACCACGCAGTCTGATAGTTTATATATCAATGATGAAATCTTAACATTGCAACACATGCCAATACGGCCGGGTTAACTTATAAAGTGACATTTTAAAATTCCCGGGAAATATCCGGCTGAAACATCGCGGTATGATGACGTATGCGCGTGACGAAGTCCGAGTAACGGAAGTTATGGTACCCCGTAGAATCCTATACAAAAAGCTCTGTTTTCATTTCATAATTCCACAGTATTCTGGACATCTTTTGCAATTTTTTTAATGAACAATGAAGGCTGCAAAGAAGACAGTTGTAGGTGGGATCAGTGTATTAGCAGCGGACTACAGCAACACAACCAGGAGGACTTTGTTGGAGCGCTAGCCGCGCTAGCCGCGCTAGCCGCGCTAGCCGCGCTAGCCGCGCTAGCCGCCGACCTCACCTTGACTTCCTACGTCTCCGGGCCGCCAAACGCATCGGGTGAAGTCCTTCGTCCTTCTGCCGATCGCTGGAACGCAGGTGAGCACGGGTGTTGATGAGCAAATGAGGGCTGGCTGGCGTAGGTGGAGAGCTAATGTTTTTAGCATAGCTCTGTGCAGTCCGGCTGCTAAGTTAGCTTCAATGGCGTCGTTAGCACAGCATTGTTAACCTTCGCCAGCCTGGAAAGCATTAACCGTGTATTTACATGTCCACGGTTTAATAGTATTGTTGATTTTCTATCTATCCTTCCAGTCAGGGGGTTATTTCTTTTGTTTCTATATGCAGTTAAAGCACGATGCTATCACATTAGCTCGTAGCTAAAGCATTTCGCCGAT
Organism: Entelurus aequoreus; assembly: GCF_033978785.1. Classification (NCBI taxonomy): domain Eukaryota; kingdom Metazoa; phylum Chordata; class Actinopteri; order Syngnathiformes; family Syngnathidae; genus Entelurus; species Entelurus aequoreus. Next base: position 52,283,201 of record NC_084746.1, on the reverse strand, counting down.
GTATTGTCGTGGAGATAAAAGGCACTGAATGTCCATTTTGCGTTCTCGACTCTCATTTTCAAGAGGATATAGTATCCCAGGTGGTTTAAAATACAAATCCGTGATCCACAATAGAAAAAGGAGAGTGTGGAATCCAATGAGCCAGCTTGTACCTAAGTTACGGTCAGAGCGAAAAAAGATACGTCCATCACTGCCTCTCAAGTCCTTCACTGTAACGTTCCTCATCTACGAATCTTTCATCCTCGCTCAAATTAATGGAGTAATCGTCACTTTCTCGGTCCGTATCTCTCTCGCTCCATTGTAAACAACGGGGAATTGTGAGGAATACTAGCTCCTGTGACGTCACGCTACTTCCGCTACAGGCAAGGCTTTTTTATCAGCGAGCAAAAGTTGCGAACTTTATCGTCGATTTTCTCTACTAAATCCTTTCAGCAAAAATATGGCAATATCGCGAAATGATCAAGTATGACACATAGAATGGATCTGCTATTCCCGTTTAAATTAAAAAAAATCATTTCAGTAGGCCTTTAAGAACCTTAGAAGCCTTTAAAGGCCAACTGAAAGCCACTACTAGCGACCACGCAGTCTGATAGTTTATACATCAATGATGAAATCTTAACATTGCAACACATGCCAATACGGCCGGGTTAGATTAGTAAAGTGCAATTTTAAATTTCCCGCGAAATATCCTGCTGAAAACGTCTCGGCATGATGACGTTTGCGCGTGACGTCACGGATTGTAGCGGACATTTTGGGACAGCATTGCGGCCAGCTATTAACTTCTGTTTTCATCGCAAAATACCTCAGTATTCTGGACATCTGTGTTGGTGAATCTTTTGCAATTTCTTTAATGAACAATGGAGACAGCAAAGAAGAAAACTGTAGGTGGGAAGCAGTGTATTAGCGGCCGGCTGCAGCAACACAAACACGTAGCCGGTGTTTCATTGTTTACATTCCCGAAAGATGACAGTCAAGCTTTACCATTGGCCTGTGGAGAACTGAGACAACAGAGACTCTTACCAGGAGGACTTTGAGTTGGATACACGCTACCGTGAGTACACAGCTGCGGCTTCCAAACATTTGATCGCTAGCCCGTACGTGCGTGCCGCTATGTGCATGTTACGTACGTAACTTTGGGGACTTTGGGGAAATATATGTGCTGTATGAAACCTCATTCAACCCTTTTTCGATTACGCATGCACCTCCTGGTAACCTAGCACCTCCAAAACCCTCAAATCTAAACTCCAAACATCCCAGAACAAGCTAGTCAGATTACTTCTAGACCTCCACCCCAGATCCCACCTCACTCCTACCCACTTCTCCAAAGTGGGCTGGCTCAAGGTGGAGGACAGAGTTAAACAACTTGCACTGAGCCTAGTCTATAAAATCCGCTACACCTCCCTGATACCGAAGTACATGTCAAACTACTTCCTTAACATAAATGACCGCCATAACCACAACACCAGGGGGAGCTCCACTAACCACGTTAAACCCAGATTCCGAACTAACAAAGGTCTTAACTCATTCTCTTTCTATGCCACATCAATGTGGAATGCGCTCCCAACAGGTGTAAAAGAAAGGGCATCTCTATCCTCCTTCAAAACCGCAATAAAAGTTCACCTCCAGGCAGCTACAACCCTAAACTAACACCCTCCCCGGATTGCTAATAATCAAATGTAAACAATCAAATGCAGATACTTTTTCTTATGCCTTCTGATCTCTCTCTCTCTCTCTCTCTCTCTCTCTCTCTCTCTCTCTCTCTCTCTCTCTCTCTCTCTCTCTCTCTCTCTCTCTCTCTCTCTCTCTCTCTCTCTCTCTCTCTCTCTATGTCCACTACTTGCTGTCCATATCCTACCAAGTCAGACCTACACTGTTCCAATATCCATTTCTCTGTTCTCAATTGTTGATGACTGATGATAACAACCAAACCCGCCCCCCCCCCCCCCCCCCACACCCCGGATTGTAAATAATGTAAATAATTCAATGTGATTATCTTATGTGATGACTGTATTATGATGATAGTATATATCTGATAGTATATATCTGTATTATGAATCAATTTAAGTGGACCCCGACTTAAACAAGTTGAAAAACTTATTTGGGTGTTACCATTTAGTGGTCAATTGTACGGAATATGTACTTCACTGTGCAACCTACTAATAAAAGTCTCAATCAATCAATCAATCAAAAACCCATTTATCATTTACATAAAAGTCAGCTAACAATGTATATATACACTACCGTTCAAAGGTTTGGGGTCACATTAAAATGTCCTTATTTTTCAATGAAGATAACTTTAAACTAGTCTTAACTTGAAAGAAATACACTCTATACATTGCTAATGTGGTAAATGACTATTCTAGCTGCAAATGTCTGGTTTTTGGTGCAATATCTACATAGGTGTATAGAGGCCCATTTCCAGCAACTATCACTCCAGTGTTCTAATGGTACAATGTGTTTGCTCATAGGCTCAGAAGGCTAATTGATGATTAGAAAACCCTTGTGCAATCATGTTCACACATCTGAAAACACTTTAGCTCGTTACAGAAGCTACAAAACTGACCTTCCTTTGAGCAGATTGAGTTTCTGGAGCATCACATTTGTGGGGTCAGTTAAACGCTCAAAATGGCCAGAAAAAGAGAACTTTCATCTGAAACTCGACAGTCTATTCTTGTTCTTAGAAATTAAGGCTATTCCACAAAATTGTTTGGGTGACCCCAAACTTTTGAACGGTATTGTATATGTGTCTATCTGTGTTGGCCCTGCAATGAGGTGGCGACTTGTCCAGGGTGTACCCCGCCTTCCGCCCCTGTGCAGCTGAGATAGGCTCCAGCAACCCCCGAGAAAACGGATGGATGCTTTATACATTCATACTGAAATTTTTGGCATTATGGGGATTTTCTGAAAGGCCCATGTTTACTGTAATTAACACCTCAGACAACAAATGTAGTCGCGCTGACTCAGTGGGAATTAGTTGCTTATGCCGGGCCACTCCCTCCTCACGCAGCTCCTCTCACAGATGACACAACGCCCTAAAACGATGCAAACACAAAACAGTCCTCTCTTCAACTTCTGAGCGACATGCATTTAATGAGGAACAGAGAGTCTAATGCTCGGTCCCAGCTGCCATCGCTTGTTTGGGAACAAAAACTCAAGGCGAAAAATGCTCCCTGGAAAAATGTGATCTTGAAGCTTTATGCAGGGGTAAAGCAGCTTTATTATATATTGTGGCGAGGATGACATTCCTGCACAAAAAGGGTGCACTGATGCTTTGACAGCGCAGGGGTCAACAAACAAGAACAAGACGCCCCAGTCTCACCTCCCTGCTTCCAGCCGCTCCCCTCATGAATGCCCCTTCCGGCCTCCTTGCAAATCCCATCAGTGTGTTTGTCCACATCCTGCTGGCCCGCTTTTCCTGGAACCCTGAAAGAGAAGGAGGATGAGGAGAAAGTGCACAGAGCATGGATCCTGGATTAGAGGAGAAAGTGCACAAAGCATGGAGGTAACCGGCAGCTTTAAAGCTCCAAATAATGGAGATTAATTAGTGCAGCATTGCTCTGCTGATTAGACATTGCGGGATTATCATGAAAAACTTTTTTGTTTACAGACAGAATTCATTCATCTTCTCACCAAGAGCATTGATGCAGTCTTGGAAAGCAGCTTTGGGCTTTAAAAAAAAAGAAATACCAGGACCACAATGAAAAGAAAAATATATATACAGGAATAATGGCCTAAAACTATAAGGAAAAAGGTGTATTTTACCGAGAAAAAGTCCAGGTTTTATAGAGGATAAAGCTTCTTTTTTGGTAATTCTATGAAAATCTCGTCATAATATTGAGGGAAGAAAGGGGAAGGGGTTTGAGAGAAAAGTTCAAATCAGATTTTTTTAGAACGAAAGTTTAAATATTTTGAAGATATATAAAGAAATGGTTAAAAAACAATTGTATTTTACAATTATTGCTAAATATTTTAAAAAACAATATTACAATATGATTATTTTTCTCTTTTCGGACTATTAATGTTGGATACTCGCGTCAAACAAAGTGTCAAATTGTAAGGTTTATGCATTTGGAAGTAAGAGTTGGATGCCTCTGAACGCTGAGTTTTGCAGTCAACTTTTAACAGTGGGTCATTTGTGACATCACTGATTGACGGATGTACATATGTGGGCATTTCTAGTACATGCATGGTATCTGACAGCCCCCCTCTTCTTTGCTTTTGCTCTCTTCTGCCAAAGCCTGAAGCCTCCAGTGTTGTTTCTTCTCGTTTCATGCTCTCGCCTGCTCTGATATCAAATCAAATAAATACTTCCTTGTTTATTCATCCACAACATTTTAAACGGGACTGTTTTGTTAACATGCACGGACCAGTAAGTACAAATTGGATTAGTTACAAAACTCAACACAAAAAAAGATGGCGCCATCGTAACATTACTACAGTATTTGGTTTGAGAAAACACAGGAAAATGTAGGCTAAATTATTATTTTCATATAATTGGTGCCTTCACAAAATAACATACAGTGACATAAATGCTAGTTTTTTTTATGCAGCTGTATCGAATCAAGAGTGGGCAGGTGTAGCTAATATGACCGGCTAATCTATGTAATATTTCCACTGTGACTGTGAAGAAATAGCGATGATGTTCATCTTTAAGATGTATATTTAACAGCGTAGATTTTCATACATTCTAAAACTTTTGGAGAGGGTGGGGAGTGGGGAGTTTGATTTGTAATCTAAAGCAGTGGTCCCCAACCACCGGGCCGCACAAGAAATTAAAAATAAATAAAAATACATTAATTTTTTTAATTAAATCAACATAAAAACACAATATATACATTATATATCAATATAGCTCATTGCAGTCTGCAGGGATACAGTCCGTAAGCACACATGATTGTATTTCTTTATGAAAAAAATAAAAATAAAAATAAAAAAAAATTAAAAAATAACCCAGTATGCCAGTCTGGCACACGGGAAGTCCCAAATTTAAAAAAATTTAAAAAGCAATTTTTTATTTTTTTAAATCTGTCCTTTCTAATCTATTTTTTACTGGTGTCTCCTAGCCGCTTAGGCAAATCATATTATCTAAAAATGCATTTTCCCATCGATAACATGACATCATCGAGCTATATATGTGTGTGTGTGTGTGTATATATATATATATATACACACACACACGTATATATATATGTATGTATATATATATACACACACACACGTATATATATATATGTATGTATATATGTCTTAATTGGATTATCCAAAAATAAAAATAAAAAATAAAAAAATAGTGCTCGATACCGTGGTAGAGCGTAATATGTATGTGTGGGAAAAAATCACAAGACTATTTCATCTCTACAGGCCTGTTTCATGAGGGTTTCCTCAATCATCAGGAGATGATTGTATATATATAGGGCTGTGTGTGTATATATATATATATATATATATATATATATATATATATATATATATATATATATATATAATGTGTATATATATATATATATATATATATATATGTATATATATATATATGTATGTATATATATATATATATATATATGTATATATATATATATATGTATGTATATATATATATATATATATATATATATATATATATATATATATATATATATATACAGCCCGGCCCCCGGCCAAAAAATGTTGGGGACCCCTGATCTAAACCACATGGAAGTGTGTTCAATGTAGATTACAATCATCATTAGTACCCTTTAATATGAATTAGTAGTAATATGACCAGAAAGATACAAAATGTTTTATTTTTGAGGAGGGAAAAGGAATGTGATTTAAGACACACAATTTTTTGGAAAACTTTTTTTTGTAATTTTATAAGAAAAAAGTGTAGAGTAGATATTACAAAAAATATTCTCATCAAGGTGATTTAGGGCATAATTATATAGGAAAACTCGTTTTTAGAAAGGAGCAAGTTTAGAAAGTGAAGTTGTAAATGCGTTTTTTTTTGTTTGTTTTTTTAAAATAATTTCTCTCAAGCAATAATGACCAATCACGAGCGCCATTGATCCACTTTTTGTTTACCTTTCAGTAATGAACAACTCCGTTGCTAATAAAGTCGGCTCTCCTTTATAACTACTACGAGGAGGACAAGCCCCGCCCTCTTCTGCCCCGCCCCCTTCTGCCCCGCCCACGGAGGTTTCAGGGGCTCGCGGCTTCACGTGCGGGCGGACTGGACCAACATTCCCAACTTCCTCAACGAGCTGCTGAGCAAAGACTGCTGTTCGCCAACGACACTTTTACAAAAGAGGAATTAAATAAACAAAATGTCGTGATATTTTTCTTTTGAATTTTCTCGTCTGGCTGTGGAAAAAGGACTAAAGAGGGACGTAACCCGTCGAGTGTGACGGATCAAGTCCGCGGAATGGAGCCCGCCTATCTTGTGCTTCTATCCGCCTGGTGCTGCTACTCTTTGGGTAAGATACATCCATTACATGTATTCACATACTTATATATGTACATTCTTAATGTATATAATCATAATAATGTATATAATATACGTGTGTGTGCACTTTATGGCACCCTGTCAAGTCAAAACATTAGGTACACCTGCACTAATTAGGCACACCTGCTTTATACAGAATAAATTATAGGTCTGATGATTTCAGTTTATTTTAAAATGACATTATTGAAAGGGACAAGCGGTAGAAAATGGATGGATGGATGTACATTATTATTATGTTATTTCTTATTATGACACTTATAAACCCTATTGCAGTGGTTCTTAACCTTGTTGGAGGTACCGAACCCCACCAGTTTCATATGCGCATTCACCCAACCCTTCTTAGTGGGAAATATATATACACTACCGTTCAAAAGTTTGGGGTCACCCAAACAATTTTGTGGAATAGCCTTCATTTCTAAGAACAAGAATAGACTGTCGAGTTTCAGGTGAAAGTTCTCTTTTTCTGGCCATTTTGAGCGTTTAATTGACCCCACAAATGTGATGCTCCAGAAACTCAATCTGCTCAAAGGAAGGTCAGTTTTGTAGCTTCTGTAACGAGCTAAAGTGTTTTCAGATGTGTGAACATGATTGCACAAGGGTTTTCTAATCATCAATTAGCCTTCTGAGCCAATGAGCAAACACATTGTACCATTAGAACTAGGGATGTCCGATAATGGCTTTTTGCCGATATCCGATATGCCGTTATTGTCCAACTCTTTAATTACCGATACCGATATCAACCGATATCAACCGATATATGCAGTCGTGGAATTAACACATTATTATGCCTAATTTGGACAACCAGGTATGGTGAAGATAAGGTACTTTTAAAAAAAATGAATCAAATAAAATAAGATTAATAAATTAAAAACATTTTCTTGAATAAAAAAGAAAGTAAAACAATATAAAAACAGTTACATAGAAACTAGTAATTAATGAAAATTTGTAAAATTAACTGTTAAAGGTTAGTACTATTAGTGGAGCAGCAGCACGCACAATCATGTGTGCTTACGGACTGTATCCCTTGCAGACTGTATTGATATATATTGATATATAATGTAGGAAGCAGAATATTAATAACAGAAAGAAACAACCCTTTTGTGTGAATGAGTGTAAATGGGGGAGGGAGGTTTTTTGGGTTGGTGCACTAATTGTAAGTGTATCTTGTGTTTTTTATGTGGATTTAAGAAAAAAAAACGATACTGATAATAGAAAAACCGATACCGATAATTTCCGATATTACATTTTAACGCATTTATCGGCCGATAATATCGGCAAACCGATATTATCGGACATCTCTAATTAGAACACTGGAGTGATAGTTGCTGGAAATGGGCCTCTATACACCTATGTAGATATTGCACCAAAAACCAGACATTTTCAGCTAGAATAGTCATTTACCACATTAGCAATGTATAGAGTGTATTTTTTTAAAGTTAAGACTAGTTTAAAGTTATCGTCATTGAAAAGTACAGTGCTTTTCCTTCAAAAATAAGGACATTTCCATGTGACCCCAAACTTTTGAACGGTAGTGTATATATTTTTTTCAATTTCAAGAAAAAGTCATGTTTTTTGACTGGTGCACAAAATGAACCGTGCATGAACATTACCTTGTTCAAAGAACAAAACCAACACAGTGCATGAACTCACAACAAGTTACACACCTTACACATATTACCATGAATTGATTAACGTGGACTCCGACTTAAACAAGTTGAAAAACTTATTCGGGTGTTACCATTTAGTGGTCAATTGTATGGAATATGTACTGTACTGTGTAAACTGTACTGTTTCATATAATGTGTTCTCTTCCTTTGCAATCTGCTAGTAAAAGTTTCAATCGATCAATCAAACAACCTGCAAATCAGTTGTTAGGGGGTATCCATAATACGCTGATAGAGAAAAGGTTTTATTTACACGATAAGTCGGATGTGTCTTTACCTCCGTGGCGGAGGCCGACTCACCGAACCCCTAGGGTTCGATCGAACCCAGGTTAAGAACCACTGCCCTATTGATTGATTGATTGATTGAAACTTTTATTAGTATATTGCACAGTACAGTACATATTCCATACAATAGACCACGAAATGGTAACACCCGAATAAGTTTTTCCAACTTGTTTAAGTCGGGGTCCACGTTAATCAATTCATGGTTAACGTCTATGAATGTTCTCATTCATCCAGGTCATTGTAATCTCAGGGCATTCAATCGATCGCAACTGGACTGCTCTTATTTTAGAAGACGTGATGCCTCTCATCCGAGTAGGCTTCATCAGTTCATACAGATTTAGATTGGTCAGATCTAGTCTTAGATTTAAATTGATCAGATCTAGTCTTAGATTTAGATTGGTCAGATCTAGTCTTAGATTGGTCAGATCTAGTCTTAGATTTAGATTGGTCAGATCTAGACTTAGATTGATCAGATCTAGTCTTAGATTTAGATTGGTCAGATCTAGTCTTAGATTGGTCAGATCTAGTCTTAGATTTAGATTGGTCAGATCTAGACTTAGATTGGGCAGATCTAGTCTTAGATTGGTCAGATCTAGTCTTAGATTTAGATTGGTCAGATCTAGTCTTAGATTTATTTCGATTTTATTTTCATTTCTATTTTTTTCTCCTCACCCCCACCACACCCCCATTGTTTACCTGTATCTCACCTTTTTGTAAGGGGCGGCGGATGTTGGCAGACCCATCAGCGATCCTGTTCTGTCTCCCTGTAATGTTGTCTGAACTTGAATGGGATTGTGCTGAAAATGTTCATTTCCCCTCGGGATTAATAAAATATTTCTCATTCTGATTTAGATTGGTCAGATCTAGTCTTAGATTTAGATTGGTCAGATCTAAGTCTTCTAAAACAAACCAAACAGTCCAGTTGCGATCGATTGAATGCCCTGAGATTATAAACTCTATATGACTGCTAATTTACACTCATGCCATAATTTAAAAGTGATCAAATAATTCCAAAATATATGTATGTTGTGTTATGCTGTTTTTGTTTTATTTATTTTATTGTTATTATACACTAGATTCAATTTATAGGTCTGCCAATTTATAATAGTTTGGCCACAAATGTTTAAACATGAGTTACTGACACTTTAAGAAAAAAAAAATCCAAAACTAGAGAGAGCAAAATCCTGGTTCCGCACTTTTATCAGGAATCAGTTTTTATTTAAAAAAAATACAAAAAATTATGAAACCAACAAATGGTGCCTAAACCCAAGCTGCCTAACAGGATTTCAATATTGAGTTTATGTCTAGTTTTAAATTGATAATATCCAAGTGTACCTTTTTATGCTTTCACTTCTTCTATTATTATTATTAGTATTTCAGTGTTTCTAAGAAGCATGCACCTGTGTGCGCGGGGGGCTGACAAAAGTATTGGGGGGAGGGGGCTGAGTATACAGTGGGAGCGCAGTGAGGATGTGGGCTGTTTGAAGTCAATATGAAAAATGTTCCTGGGGGCCACGGCTGGACTGATGAAAGTCTGAGCATTTTTTTTTTAAACACGATAAAAGAAGACTTTGTTGTCCGGGAAGAGCGACGTTAAAGAAGTGAATGAAACATTTCTTTGTGCTTCTGCTTGTTCTTTACTGCCGACAGACAACATTTGGTGCTAAAAGTTAATCAAATTTGGAGGAAGGACACAAAATATAATAGCTTTTGAAGTTACTTGTATTTTAAATCAAAGTACTCCTGACTGAATCAGCTTAAACTTTCCATGTATCTGCTTGTTGTGTTTGTTAGCATTAGCCTGTTCTGGTCACTTAGTTTCATAGTACTTATCAATCAACGACATACATATAAGAGATGTTTCTGAGGTGTTCTTCAGGTCAGTCAAAGAAGACTTTGGTGTTGTGTCTGGTCTTACCAAACCAAAAAAATAGTGCTTGTCAGGGGTCCCAGTACCATGACCTCATCACTAGTGTGGCGCCAGCTGGCAATGTTCTTTGCGGATTTTTGGGTTCTGAGAGTCTTGTGGGTGCTTTGATTCTTTAGATTTAGAGAACAGAGCGTCTGAGTCGACAGTCTTGACTTTGCTGCGACGCCAACGTTCTGTTAAAAAAAAATAACTCCCTTCCTTTTCCATTAACCTGTTTTATAGTTAACCAATACGTATTTGTCATCTACAATAACTGCAAACATTTAATTTAATTCAGTAAAAAAATTTAAGCAAATCGGAGTGGTGAGAAAGAAACTTGAGCCAGTTTTTAAACACATACTATTTATGTAATTAGTGCTGTGCGATATGGGTAAAAACATATATATATTCCAATACAAGTCATTTTATGTTCCGATAATATATATCACAAAGTATTTTTTCCCAATTTATATACAAACACACTCAAAATGAATGCCAATTCCACTTAACTTTTCTCATTTTAATAATAAAGCATATATATTTTATTTCAGGCGTATAACGATTCATTCACTGAATCGATTTATATACCTAAGATTCAACTACATCAATCTGTGCTTGGCAAGTTGGTATCGAATGTTATCGATACTAGAAAATGAAAACATTAGATTTAGGAACGGCAGACTTTATATGAAGTTTAGCACTTTTAATAAGGACGTTAAACGTTTATCAAGTCTGTCTGCCCGTCTGTGGCGTCATCGTAATGCGCCATCATTTTAAAAATGGTGCTATATAATTAAATCAATCTTGACCATCAGCCATCAAAACATAGAGTGGCGGATACCTGCAGTGGTCGAAAAAGGTCAACAGATACAAATGCGACAAGACAACATCATAAAGCCACAACACAACAACTTTCAGCTACAGCACGATTGCAAAAGCCATAAAAAATACATAGTATATTAGTCGGGATGTGCATCTCTACCGAAATGGCGATCCAATATGCATCAAGATACATGAGTTACGATAAAGATTCACTAACAAAACTTTTAAAAACATTACGATTCAAAGTGATTAAACGCAGATGGAAGATTTGAATGGTGAAAATATAATTAAATGGATAATAGATCATGTCTGAATAATGTCAGATGTTTATTGTTTAAATAGACACATACAAAACAGGCGGTTCCTGTATTGATTATGAACAAATAGTAGAACTATCAACTTCAAGGCATTGCAATCAATAAAAACTTGAGGAAAAGATGTAAAAACACTTTCGGAAAAGCCACCAGGTGTCTACTGTTGTTTGTTCAGATAGCAACACTTACATACAGAGAAAAGAAGGTGTGCATGAAGTAGAGGTGTTATAACACTACAGTAACACAAGTTGCATCTAAGTGCCACTACGTAAACTAAACAGTAGCTTTGGTGTAGAAGCTCAAATACTTTTCATAGTGCAATTCTGCTGGTTACTGTACAGCTAAGTCTATCTTTAGCACAATGAACAGAGTAGTAGATGTTGTGACTACCTCGCTAAGTTGGGTCTGGAAGTCTTTCAAATCCGTGTCCTCGTCTTGCCAGTTGGAAGGTCTGCTGGCATTAGCATCCTTAGCTCCCTCATCGCCAGCTTGAGTGTCTTCATGCCGTCACAACAGGTGGGTGCTCAGATTAGTTGTGCTGACGCTTCTTTATCACTGCTTTTCAAACGTTAGAATGGCCATACTTTTCCCAACTCACCATTCTTTAAAAAAACTAAATAAATGAAAAGTTCACATTTTGTATTTAATATTCGGGGGTGCATTGTTTGTAAAACTTTTTCGGTGCTGTGTGCCATGTTGTCAGTCGCAAACGAGAACGTTACTCTCATATTACGTCACCACAGAATTGATTGATTGATTGAAACTTTTATTAGTAGATTGCACAGTGCAGTACATATTCCGTACAATTGACCACTAAATGGTAGCACCCCAATAGGTTTTTCAACTTGTTTAAGTCGGGGTCCACTGATTCATGATACAGATATATACTATCATCATAATACAGTAATCACACAAGATAAACATCAGAGTATATACATTGAATTATTTACATTATTTACAATCCGGGGTGTGGAGGGGCGGGATACTGTATGTACAGCAAGTTGTGGACATAGAGATAGAGATCAGAGAGCATAAGAATAAGAATAAGTATCTACATTTGATTATTTACATTTGATTATTTACAATCCGGGGAGGTAAGATGTGAAAGGAAGTTTGTTAGTTTACGGTTGTAGTTGCCTGGAGGTGTTCTTTTAGTGCGGTTTTGAAGGAGGATAGAGATGCCCTTTCTTTTACACCTGTTGGGAGTGCATTCCGTATTGATGTGGCATAGAAGGAGAATGAGTTAAGACCTTTGTTAGATCGGAATCTGGGTTTAACTTGGTTAGTGTAGCTCCCCCTGGTGTTGTGGTTATGGCGGTCATTCACGATAAGGAAGTAGTTTGACATGTACTTCGGTATCAGGGAGGTGTAGCGGATTTTATAGACTAGGCTCAGTGCAAGTTGTTTAACTCTGTCCTCCACCCTGAGCCAGCCCACTTTGGAGAAGTGGGTAGGAGTGAGGTGGGATCTGGGGTGGAGGTCTAGAAGTAACCTGACTAGCTTGTTCTGGGATGTTTGGAGTCTAGATTTGAGGGTTTTGGAGGTGCTAGGGTACCAGGAGGTGCAAGCGTAAGTCTCACAAGATTAGAGCGGCCATATTTTGAAGCAGAGCTCCAATCAACCAATTCATGACTGTCCAACTGGACATCGACAGATCCATACTATTTACAGATCGATCCAAAGGCTCGCCAAACGACGTATTTACATCTCTAAAGTTAAAATCAGTTTTCAATTTGTACCGATTCATTTTTACACTCCTATATATTAGTAATATTAAAAAAGTTATTTATGAGGGAAAAAGTGGTTAGACTTCACTTCCTTTTCCAACATTGTTCATTACACCGTTTTCATCTTTCCGTCTCAGCCACTTGGTCCATCGGCGAAACTTGTCGGCCATCACTTGGTGTGTTTTGGCTTAAAGTTGTTGTGGCGTTTGTATTTGTTGTGACTTTTCTCAGCCACTGTAGCTGTTTATCAAAATGAGAGTATGGTAGCAGGTCAAACTACTGTTCATTTACCGTAATCTGAAAATATTTGGTTGCACTTCATTTTTGCACTTCATTGGTCACACTTTTATTTTTTATGTTAGTATTGTGATCTTTTTATGTTTAAAAACAAAAGCAAAAGTAGCAGGTAAATCTACCGTTAAAATGTTGGTGGCCGTACTTTAATTGAAAATGTCTTGAATGTTGGAAATGGGAGCAGAAAAGTTTTCCTCTTGTTATTTCAACCTAAAGTGTTGTTTGAACATTATTCAAATAAGATGTGTATGCACTGGCCATTAATTGTTGTTTACATTTTTTCAATCCATAATTCATTTGTATCTAATTACATTACAAGAAATAACAGGAGTCAGGACTATAGGAAAATTCAGCGTCAGCGTCCACTGTCCAGTATTCAGTATTTATTTCACAGTCACACTGGTTGAATTTTAAAGAAACTAACTAAAAAGTTACTGAATCCACTTCAACTCACTGACCCATTTTGGTTTGTATTGTTCTGAATAAACTAATATTGTGCCTGAATTGTATCTGCAACTTCAAATTATGAATCGAATAGATGTTGGAACTAATAATCACTAATCATTAAACAACAACAACTAATATTGTTAGTACCAGCCCTTCTTTTCGACAGTGTATATGTCTATACATATGCATTTAGAGGGGTTTTTTGATTGATTGATTGAGACTTTTATTAGTAGGTTGCACAGTGAAGTACATATTCCGTACAATTGACCACTAAATGGTAACACCCGAATAAGTTTTTCAACTTGTTTAAGTCGGGGTCCACTTAAATTGATTCATGATACAGATATATACTATCATATATATACTATCATCATAATACAGTCATCACACAAGATAATCACATTGAATTATTTACATTATTTACAATCAGGGGTGCGGAGGGGGGGGGGGGATATGGACATCAAGTAGTGGACATAGAGAGAGAGAGAGAGAGATCAGAAGGCATAAGAAAAAGTATCTGCATTTGATTGTTTACATTTGATTGTTAGCAATCCGGGGAGGGTGTTAGTTTAGGGTTGTAGCTGCCTGGAGGTGAACTTTTATTGCGGTTTTGAAGGAGGATAGAGATGCCCTTTCTTTTATACCTGTTGGGAGCGCATTCCACATTGATGTGGCATAGAAAGAGAATGAGTTAAGACCTTTGTTAGTTTGGAATCTGGGTTTAACGTGGTTAGTGGAGCACCCCCTGGTGTTGTGGTTATGGCGGTCATTTACGTTAAGGAAGTAGTTTGACATGTACTTCGGTATCAGGGAGGTGTAGCGGATTTTATAGACCAGGCTCAGTGCAAGTTGTTTAACTCTGTCCTCCACCTTGAGCCAGCCCACTTTAGAGAAGTGGGTAGGAGTGAGGTGGGATCTGGGGTGGAGGTCTAGAAGTAACCTGACTAGCTTGTTCTGAGATGTTTGGAGTTTAGATTTGAGGGTTTTGGAGGTGCTAGGGTACCAGGAGGTGCATGCGTAATCGAAAAAGGGTTGAACGAGAGTTCCCGCCAGAATCCTCAAGGTGCTTTTGTTGACCAGAGAGGAAATTCTGTAGAGAAATCTCGTTCGTTGGTTAACCTTTTTGATTACCTTGGTTGCCATTTTATCACAGAAAAGGTTAGCCTCTAGAATGGAACCTAGGTAGGTGACCTCATCTTTCCTGGTGATGACACTGTCACCTACTTTTGTGGTGAAGTCATTGACTCTCTTAAGTTTGATGTGGGACCCAAACAGGATGGATTCTGTTTTACCCAAGTGGATGGATAGCTTGTTGTCAGCGAGCCAGGTGCAAGTTCTACAGAGCTCAGCACTGAGGATTTTCTCCACCTGTGACTTGTCCTTGTCGGATACCAGCAAGGCAGAGTCATCCGCAAACAAGAACAATTCACAGTCGCATGCCGATGACATGTCGTTTATGTATATTAGGAACAGTAAAGGTCCCAATATACTGCCTTGGGGGACTCCACAGCTCACCGAGAGGGGGGGGGGGGGGGGGGGGGGGGGGGAACACGGTGCCGTTCACCTCTACCACCTGCTCCCTCCCCTCCAAGTAAGATTGCATCCAGCTCCAAGAGGTTTTGTTAAATCCGATTGCTCTGAGCTTATCTAACAGTATAGCGTGGTTAACGGTGTCAAAGGCCTTCTGAAGGTCCAGCATGACCATGCCGCAGTATTTGCCCGCGTCCACCTCATGTTTGATGTGGTCGGTCAGATAGAGAAGGCATGTGTCAGTGGAGTGGTTAGTTCTGAAGTCGGATTGGAATTTGTACATGAGTTTATTAGTGGCAAGGTAACTATCAACCTGTTCATAAACTATTTTCTCCATTACTTTCGAAATGGAGCTGAGAATAGAAACAGGTCGGTAGCTGCCAGGTTCCAATTTGCTTCCTTTTTTAAAGAGGGGAGTTACTCTTGCTATCTAAAAATCTTTTGGTACTTGGCCTTGTGTAATTGATAGGTTTATTATGTGCGTGATGATCGGGGCAATGATGGAGGCAGAGTCCCTGAGGAATCTGAAGGTCATATTAAGAATTTTTTTTTCTACATTCAAAATGCTTTCTTGTGGTCTACATAACATGTAATGGTGATTCTTTGGGCAAAAGTTTACATAGGTTAGGTTATGTTTTACAAACCTTTCTGACCGTCTCTTCAGGATGCGTACCTCCACTTCGACTGCGTCTTCTCCCCGTCAGCCATGTTGGAGTTTTTAGCGCTACTATATGGAGTCAGCTGACAGATATAAGTTTAACTACACGCTACTTTGCATTAAAAAATGGCAAAAGTGGAGGATGAATGGGCATGTACGAGAAAGTCTGCCCCCCAACAAGAGCATAGAGAAAAATAAGGAAATTATGGACTACAACGGCGGATTACAAAGCTCTTTGGATAAAACTTTACTATATAGAGGGTTTTCCCTAGATCGCCAAGATACCTGTTTGTGGTGGGGTCGTGGTCACCATGACTTAATACATAATTTGCTAGGATATGCCATCCATCCATCCATTTTCTACCGCTTGTCCCTCTCGGCGTTGCGGGGGTGGCTGGAGCTGCATCCCAGCTGCATTCGGGCGGAAGGCGGTGTACACCCTGGACAAGTCATGCTGTGATTTGATTTTCTTTAAAAAGTCTCAAAAAATGTATACATACATTTTTAAAAAAACTGTGTCATTAATTGATATTGTTTTGCTCTATTTTTTTTCAATTGTTGCTGCTTATTGTACAGTGTACTTTGTTGAGAATTTGTCAATCGTCTCAAGACTTTCAGTGACGTTCTTTATTAAAACTGACTAGTAACAAATCTAGCATCTTTTTCTGCTGTTATCATTGACTGTACTCGTGTTTAGAGACTCCACTTCTGTCCCTCGATGTCCCCGACGAACAGGCAGCGAGCATGACGTCACACTTGGTTCGCGCTGCTGCCCCTGTTGCATTTTTTTCCCCTAAAAGCCGCCAGGGTCCTCTTTTAATATTTGCACATTGTACATTTTATAGACGGCTGTCCGCGGATATATCTGGGATATATTAAAGTACGTCCACATCGCAGACATGCTGCCTTGCTGCAGACAATCCCGTGCAAATTGCGTAGGTCATGACAACATCCGGTTTCGGCAGCGCTGTTTCAGTGGCCAATGTATTTTTTCGGCAGCCAAATTTTCGGTGCATCACTAGTCAATAGTGCGCAAATAATAGGCTAGAAATACCTGTATATCCATATTGTAATGGTAATGTGTCTGTTTAAAGTTAAAGTACCAATGATTGTCACACACACACTAGGTGTGGCGAAATTATTCTCTGCATTTGACCCATCACCCTTGATCACCCCCTGGGAGGTGAGGGGAGCAGTGAGCAGCAGCGGTGGCCGCGCCCGGGAATCATTTTTGGTGATTTAACCCCCAATTCCAACACTTGATGCTGATTGCCAAGCAGGGAGGTAATGGGTCCCATTTTTATAGTATTTGGTATGACTCAGCCGGGGTTTGAACTCACAACCTACCGATCTCAGGGCGGACACTCTAACTAACCACTAGGCCACTGAGTAGGTTATGTGGTTTTGATTTTTTGTTCATTGTTCCCATGATCGTGAACACACCGTGCTTAAAAGGGGATTGGCAAGAAGGAGGAAGTTTTGTGTGTCTGGGAATAAAACACGGACATTTGTGCACGGAAGGCAAGACATGTTGGAATTGGGCTGGTTGGAAGCTTTTGGACTGAATGTCATATGTTTATAGGACAATTTGCACTTTAAGTATGTTGATTTCAGTGGCGTGTGGTCATGTCTGGTGAGGCACTGACTTCATCACAGTCAGATTTACAAACATATGAACCCTAAATGTTATCTTATTCAACATGTGATTGGCAGCAGTTAACGGGTTGTGTTTAAAATCTCATACCAGCATTCTTCCCTGCTTGGCACTCAGCATCAAGGGTTGGAATTGGGGGTTAAATCACCAAAAATTATTCCCGGGCACGGCGCCGCTGCTGCCCACTGCTCCCCTCACCTCCCAGGGGGTGAACAAGGGATGGGTCAAATGCAGAGGACACATTTCACCACACCTAGTGTGTGTGTGACAATCATTGGTACTTTAACTTAACTTTACACTTACAAACTGTAGCATGCACACAAAAAAGCACATTTAATTAAAAAAAACGTTATTATGGTCTTACCTTTACTTATAAGTGCGGGAGCAGTGGTGTTCATGTTGGAAGAGTTGTGAATTAATGAAATATGAAATCCGCGCTGCCGTCTGCAGGTGTACCTAATGTTGTGTCCCTGTTCACGGCTCCTCCGGCGCGCCGCGCGAGGATTGTTGTTTTTGCACTTTTTGGCTTCTTGTTAAGTGACTTTTTTTGGGTGGATTCGGTCTTGCACGTGGAGGGTTTGGGTATGGGCTTTGGTTGGTGTGGCCGCAGCGCTCCCGTCGGGGGTGCATTCTGCGGCGGAGGTGCTTGGCACCAGGAGGCGGGGTTATGAGACGAGCCTCCAGTTTTATGATCGCTCAGCACAAGAAATACGTTACACACATACAGTTGTTGACAAAATACACTGTACATTATATACCTCAGCTAACTCAACTATGGAAATGTATAATATAATTCATATAGCAATACGCTCTCACTGCACAGCAGGCCAGCAGTTAGCCGAGTCATTGCACACAATCCATGTTGAGGCACAACGCAGTGACGTGCCTCAACTGGCTGCTGATCACCGCACCGTCTCTTCTCAGTATTTGAACGGCAAATGTGAAAATAAAAATAAAAATAATCTAAAACTGGTGAAGTTAAATGGAAAATAACTTTAGTATAATCACTGGATACATATAACAATTTAATTAATTTTTTTTCTTTTTAATTTTTTTTTCTTTCCATGATGGCAGGGGAGGCCGTGCCTCACCTGCCTCTAGTGACGGCACGCCACTGGTTGATTTATTTTTCGCTGTGCCTATTTATTTTCTGGAATAAAGTGAAACCTCTGGTTTCTCAGTAAAAATTAATTTTGTTACAATTAAATTTTTTAATTTTTCTAAAATGGATTTTAAAATGAAGTTGCGGACTATGTCAACCTCAAACCTGTACAGCAGATCATAAGCAAAAATAGTGTTACTCGTCGACTAATTGACAAAAATAATTACTGATAGTGGGCATCACGGTGAACACAGTTGTTAGTACGCGTGCCTCACAATACAAAGGTCCTGGGTTCGATCCTTTCTGTGTGGAGTTTGCATGTTCTCCCCGTACTGCGTGGGTTCCCTCCGGGTACTCCGGCTTCCTCCCACCTCCAAAGACATGCACCTGGGGATAGGTTGATTGGCAACACTAAATTGGCCCTAGTGTGTGAATGTGAGTGTGAATGTTGTCTGTCTTTCTGGGTTGGCTCTGCGATGAGGTGGCGACTTGTCCAGGTTGTACCCCGCCTTCCGCCTGAATGCAGCTGGGATAGGCTCCAGCACCCCCACGACCCCAAAAGGGACAAACGGTAGAAAATGGATGGATGGATGGAATTACCATTAAAATAATCGTTGGTTGCAGCCCTAATTTAGAGATAGAATCAGTATTTCTCTGTGTCAAGGCCCCTTTGAAGAACGACTCTGCCAGGCTTGTTTGATGTGTTTTTATTTTCATCACGTTGTGGTTTTGAGATAACATTAATATGTTGTTGCATTTCACACTCTCTGTACTGTTTTTCTTGTGTCTTCAAGTGATGGAAAAAAATAGACGTGTTTTAGTTCAATCAAGCAATCAATCAAAGTTTATTTGTATAGTCCTTAATCAAAAGTGTCTCAAAGGGCTGCACAAGCCACAACGACATCTTCGGCTCAGATCCCACATCAGGGCAAGAAAAAACTCAACCCAATGGAATGACAAGGAGAAACCTTGGAGGGGACCGCAGATGTATTGCTAGCAATAGGGATGTAACACTAAACAGTATAATGATAAACCGTGGCAAAACTCGGTTAATATTACAGTTTTGAATAAAGGTTATGGTAAAACCGTGACTGATAACCAGACTTTAATAAACTCACGTACTGAAGACAGTGCTCATTAACTGGAGAAGCAAGCTAGCGTTAGCTCACTAGCGAGCTTAAATGCTAACATGAGTAGAAACATTAATGTCTTTCCCCTTTAAGAAACGACATGCCCCAATCTAAACTTATATGAACACATTACTGTCTGAGCAACTAAGGTATTCAGTTTTGTACATTGAACCTACAAGCTGTGCTCTCTTAAAAAGAGGGATATATCCTGTATTCAGAGGAATATGACAGTCTACAACAGGAAGTGAACTCGCGTGATGTCTCATAATAAACTGTTAGTAAAGCGACAAACACTGTTTTACATTTATCATTCAAACACTGTAAAACCTTTACAAAATTAAAACAGAAGAAGATAAATGTAAACACTGAAATAAAAATGATACAGGATTTTATTTTCACCGCTCGATTGCATCAAGAGTTTTGATTGATTGATTGATTGGGACTTTTATTAGTAGATTGCACAGTACAGTACATATTCCGTACAATTGACCACTAAATGGTAACACCCCAATAAGTTTTTCAACTTGTTTAAGTCATCCTCCACTAAACAGGAAGTAGTCTGCTAACAAATGGCTACCAAAACACTTAACGTTAACATTCTGTCCTTTACTACACTCTACTTATACTGTACAGCGAGTACTACTACAACAAATGTAATATTTGAACATTTAACACCAAATATGTTCTATGGTACTGTGAAAATGTCTTTAATGCGTCACAGTAGGGATGCTAACCCCGAGCATCATCACCCTTTAGCTTGCCATTAAGCGCTCCACGCAGCACTTGAGGGGTTTTATTTAGGTCTCAAATTAAACATGTGGATTCCTGACTGTCACACACATTGTTGGGCTCATGTCAGGTTCAAACACTGTTGACATCTATGAAACAGACGAGAAGCAAGGAATCATGTAGACACAGAGTTAAATTTGGCTCAATTGAGGAGACACGTTTTTTGGGCTGTATTCTAGTTACAGATCCAAAGTACGTTCTCAAAGTCCAGCGCACATACTTCCTCTATTTATTTGGGAGGTCCCTGGTTACATCACTGAAGCTGTCGCTGAGGGAAGGGGGTCATCTCGACAGCTCCAGTTAGACACAATATATGATTATAGAAGAAATGCAAATGTGTTGACACTGGTGATATCTCCTTGTCTCTGCTCTGTCTGCGTCACGGCGGTGTTCGGCCTTGGCAGTCAGCAGGCCGTTCCTGGACACAGACACTGATACGAGACTGGCTTGCAATCTTTTGGATTGCCAGTTTTGCACAGACAAAAATTTAAATACCACTTGAGCAAAATTGATAATAACTATAACAACGGCCCTTAAGCATAATAGTTGTGTGATAATATATACATCATTATTCTAACAGCTCACTACTAGAATTTGACATATTTCATATTTCAAGTGTATCTTGTGTCATATCGGCTAATTAAGCTTTAAGGATTCATTTGATTTTCAACCTTAATGTTTTAAGGTTTTCATTTAACGTGTAAAATGTTTGCACTGATGTTCAACTGTGTGACTGTTGTTTGATGGGTTACCTGGGCGAGCTAACACTGACCCACAAAGTCTTGGTCCCCCAACCAGGTGTTGCAGGTCTGACGCCAGCCAAAGTAACTAAATTAGAGACTTCACTAAGGACCAAAACATGACAACCAACTTCCCCTTTTTATCCTTTTGTTGACACACCTTGTCAGCAGCCTGAAAATGTTTGAAATGGTTAGAATTTTTGCACAGGCTAGCCAGCTAATGTTAGCCAAAACCCCCTCAGATGACTCAGAAAGCCCCAACTTCAAGTTATGTAGGTTAAGTAATGAATCATCTTTTGTGGCGATCCTGTTTTGTAATACTGTTGTTTGTCTAATCTTTAACGGGTTTATGCTGAAATGTTGTTGTACTTGTGCAATGACAATAAAACCCATCCATCCATCATTTTAAAACTGTTGGTTTTCTAACACTACAGCAAATGAATTTCAGCTTGTTGTTCTTTCTTTAGGCTTGTCGGCAGCTTTCTCATTGGAGGAGCGATCCAGCCACTTGTCCCTGGAGAAGACGTACGGACGCACTGTGAAGGATTCCCAGTGCCGTCACATGTTGAAGCACCTTCACAATGGCGCCCGCATCACCGTGCAGATGCCTCCAAACGTGGAGGGTCACTGGGTTTCCACCAGGTCTGCTGGTCTCCCCCTCCTCTGTCCAACAACGCGAATGTGAAGTTCACTGAAGGTTCTTTGTCTGTTCCAGTTGTGAGGTGAGACCCGGCCCAGAGTTCCTGACCCGCTCCTACCGCTTCTACACCAACAACAGCTTCCAGGCGCACCAGTTCTACTACGAGGACAACCACTGTACCAAGCCCACCTACACGCTGCTCATAAGGGGTCGCCAGCGTCTGCGTCAGGCCTCCTGGATCATCCGGGGCGGCACGGAGGCAGAGTACCAACTCCACCGGGTCCAGATGGTGTGTCACACAGCCGGCGTGGCCACAGAGCTGAGCCAGAGGCTAAACGGGAGCTGCCGGGGCGCCGCGAGGGGCCACTGGGAGCCCGGCGTCGCGTACGAGCTGTGGAGCGAGGATGGCGGCTACAACTTCTCCCGCGAGCTCAACTTTGCCATGCATGAGCTGCAGCTGCTGCGGCTAGAGAGGCAGTACATGCACAACGCCGATCACCTGGTGGAGGAGCTCTTCCTCGGGGACGTCCACACTGACCCGGCCCAGAGGTTGTACCACAAGCCCTCCAGCTACCAGACGCCCCTGCAGAACGCAAAGGTCAGCTCCTCCTCGTTGTTGTTCTAACACTTTGTTTTTATGATCTAAAGTTGAGGAGCTTAAGTTTCCCAAATGCCCACTGAGGAGCGCTAGTGCAGCCACAACCTCCAACTGTGCACTCTGTGTTTGTTGGAGGACGGGCAAAGAAGTTTTGTTTTCTGTCCTGCACGCACAGAACGCAGTCACTAGCGTCACATTTACTGAGAAAACACTTTCTTTAAAGTTTGAAGTTCATCTTGAAAAAAGTCAACGACTCTGAGCGAAATAGGTGAGGTTAGCATAAACAAATGTTACAACTTATAGATGTAAAAACACACATTACAGCAAAAAGATAAAAGCATGTGAAGCAAAGGCCACTCCAAACATTCCAAAAGGGATGCCTTCAACGTGGCCTTCCTCGGAGATGGTCTGACTAAATAAACATCCACGAGCACCAGGAGGTGGTGCTGATCACAACATAAACAGCACAGCTGTGATTGGACAAACTCTTGCTGTCCGGACTTTCCTCTTTGGGGGCGTATTCCATCTGTGGTCCAGGATTACTTAAAAAAGTACCAATGATTGTCACACACACACACGAGGTGTGGCGAAATGATTCTCTGCATTTGACCCATCACCCTTGATCACCCCCTGGGAGGTGAAGGGAGCAGTGAGCAGCAGCGGTGGCCGCACCCGGGAATTATTTTTGGTGATTTAACCCCCAATTCCAACCCTTGATGCTGAGTGCCAAGCAGGGAGGTAATGGCTCCCATTTTTATAGTCTTTGGTATGACTCAGCCGGGGTTCGAACTCACAACCTACCCATCTCAGGGCAGACACTCTAACCACAAGGCCCCTGAGTAGGTCACAAGGCCACTGAAGATGCATTCAAGTTTTTTATGCTACATTTTTACAGCACATTTGCTAAACTCAAAACATTTCTTACTTGAAATATTGTAAATAGAATTAATCTGTAAAAAGAAGTTAACTAGTGATAACATCAACGCATAAAAAACATACCTAATTATTACCAAGTGAGGTTTTTTTTACTATTGTTAGCATCAAGACATAAAAACATACCTAATTTCTACTACCGTATTTTTCAGAGTACAAGTCGCTCCGGAGTATAAGTCGCACCGGCCGAAAATGCATAATAAAGAAGGAAAAAAACATATAAGTCGCACTGGAGTATAAGTCGCATTTTTGGGGGAAATTTATTTGATAAAAGCCAACACCAAGAATAGACATTTGAAAGGCAATTTAGAATAAATAAAGAATAGTGAACAACAGGCTGAATAAGTGTACGTTATATGAGGCATAAATAACCAACTGGTATGTTAACGTAACATATTATGGTAAGAGTCATTCAAATAACTATAACATATAGAACATGCTATACGTTTACCAAACAATCTGTCACTCCTAATCGCTAAATCCCATGAAATCTTATACGTCTAGTCTCTTACGTGAATGACATCAATAATATTATTGGATATTTTACGCTAATGTGTTAATCATTTCACACATAAGTCGCTCCTGAGTATAAGTCGCACCCCCGGCCAAACTATGAAAAAAACTGCGACTTATAGTCCGAAAAATACGGTAAGTGTAAAAGAAGGTAACTACTGTTAGCATCAACACATAAAAACCTACCTAATTCTAACTAAGTGTAAAAAAGTTAACTACTGTCTGCATCAAGACATAACAAATATGTATAGAATGTGTAAAAATATGTTAACTACTGTCTGCATCAAGACATAAAAAATATGTATAGAATGTGTAAAAATATGTTAACTACTGTCTGCATCAAGACATAACAAATATGTATAGAATGTGTAAAAATATGTTAACTACTGTCTGCATCAAGACATAACAAATATGTATAGAATGTGTAAAAATATGTTAACTACTGTCAGCATCAAGACATAACAAATATGTATAGAATGTGTAAAAATATGTTAACTACTGTCTGCATCAAGACATAACAAATATGTATAGAATGTGTAAAAATATGTTAACTACTGTCAGCATCAAGACATAACAAATATGTATAGAATGTGTAAAAATATGTTAACTACTGTCAGCATCAAGACATAACAAATATGTATAGAATGTGTAAAAATATGTTAACTACTGTCTGCATCAAGACATAACAAATATGTATAGAATGTGTAAAAATATGTTAACTACTGTCTGCATCAAGACATAAAAAATATGTATAGAATGTGTAAAAATATGTTAACTACTGTCTGCATCAAGACATAACAAATATGTATAGAATGTGTAAAAATATGTTAACTACTGTCTGCATCAAGACATAACAAATATGTATAGAATGTGTAAAAATATGTTAACTACTGTCTGCATCAAGACATAAAAAATATGTATAGAATGTGTAAAAATATGTTAACTACTGTCTGCATCAAGACATAAAAAATATGTATAGAATGTGTAAAAATATGTTAACTACTGTCTGCATCAAGACATAAAAAATATGTATAGAATGTGTAAAAATATGTTAACTACTGTCAGCATCAAGACATAACAAATATGTATAGAATGTGTAAAAATATGTTAACTACTGTCTGCATCAAGACATAACAAATATGTATAGAATGTGTAAAAATATGTTAACTACTGTCTGCATCAAGACATAACAAATATGTATAGAATGTGTAAAAATATGTTAACTACTGTCTGCATCAAGACATAACAAATATGTATAGAATGTGTAAAAATATGTTAACTACTGTCTGCATCAAGACATAACAAATATGTATAGAATGTGTAAAAATATGTTAACTACTGTCTGCATCAAGACATAACAAATATGTATAGAATGTGTAAAAATATGTTAACTACTGTCAGCATCAAGACATAACAAATATGTATAGAATGTGTAAAAATATGTTAACTACTGTCTGCATCAAGACATAAAAAATATGTATAGAATGTGTAAAAATATGTTAACTACTGTCTGCATCAAGACATAAAAAATATGTATAGAATGTGTAAAAATATGTTAACTACTGTCTGCATCAAGACATAACAAATATGTATAGAATGTGTAAAAATATGTTAACTACTGTCTGCATCAAGACATAAAAAATATGTATAGAATGTGTAAAAATATGTTAACTACTGTGCATCAAGACATAAAACATGATTTGTGTAAAAAATAAGTTACTTGTACTGTCAGCATCAAGACAAAACATATATTGTTCAAAGTGTAAAAATAAGTCACCTACTGTTAGCATCAACACATAAATCATCCTTAATTGTTACCATATAAAAAAACAAGTTAACACCTAAAAACATACAGTACTTATTACAAAGTGTGTGGGGAAAAAAAAAGAGTGTTTTTCACATTGACCCGTATCACATGTGACACTGATCTCCTGGTCGTACATACCATCGTCTAGTGGCGGTCCGAGCCTGTTTGGTCACTGGTAGCTTGCTTCTGCAGTGAGCATTAGAACAATTATCAGTGCAAACTTTTTATCAAACTTTAAAAAAAATTGTGAGCACCCATACCACAAACTGTGGATGTCGTGTCCTCCGGAACAAAGAGTATAAGAACCATCCGGATTATTCTAGGCGCAAAGTTTAAAAGCCAGCATGTGTGATGGTATGGGGGTGTATTAGTGCCCAAGGCATGGGTAACTTACACATCTGTGATGGCACTATTATAGCTGAAAGGTACATAGAGCTTTTGGAGCAACATATGTTGCTTTCCAAGCAACGTCTTTTTCGTGGACGCCCCTGCTTATTCCCGGTACTTTTCAGAGGCGGTATAGAACCGAATATGATTCATTAGTATCGCGGTACTATACTAATACCGATATACCGTACAACCCTAATGTACTGTATGTATGTATATACAGTATATGTATGTATACGTATATATATTTATGTATGTAAATATGTATGTATGTAATTATACGTGTGTATATATATATATATATATGTATGTATACGTATATATATGTATGTATGTAAATATGTATGTATGTAATTATACGTGTGTATATATATATATATATATATATATAATATATATATATGTATATATATATACGTGTATATATGTATGTATATATACATGCATTCATACTGTATATCCATACATGTTGTTACTTGACATTATCTGGCTAGCATGCTAACATTAGCATTTCAGTTTAGCATTCACTACCAAAATTGCACTCTTTTTTTTTTTAATCTTCATGTAAAGTTGATTTCACGTCACACACAAGCGTAATAAGAAGTTAGCCACTTACAAGCTTAATGCTGCTTGAAATGAGGACTTCCCTAAAATACATTGATATCTTAGTGTTTAACTTGAGAAATTCCACTGTGGTTCTTGAGGTTGAGTTTGTTGCCACGGTGACACACAGTAACTTAATGTGAGCAGTTGATCCCAGGGATAACAAAGTACCAGACTTCTTCTCTGATGGTGGGTTTTTTCCTTCATTTTTCTGTGGAGTTAATTTGGTTTTGACAAATGTGGACTTTTGTTGTGTGTTGTTGCTTGAAGCTGCTCTTAAATGAAGGCCTTCACATGTGTTGTAGAGGAGACTTTCAAGCCACTTCATGCAAGATTGAGGCTTTTTTTTTTAGTGCATGTAAACGTGCTGACTGAGTGTGCAATCCTGCGTTCACCACACACAACATGCTCTCCCCCTCAATTGTGGCGGGAATCCCTCAAAAGGAAGACCTGCCAACATGCTTTCTGTGATCTTTGTGGCCCCACCAAACTTTGGACTCTGGCTATTTTGATAAGTCATAGATTATCTCAACAATTTTTTCAACTGATCTGATAATGAAGCATATTCAGTGGCTCTAATTTAGCCATCTGCTTTTAAATTCATTTTAAGATATCAGTGTTTCCCACACATTCATTTATTTGTGGCGGCCCGCCACAAAAGAATTACGTCGGCCACAAATAAAAAAAAGTAAAAAATAAAATAAAATAATTAAAATATATATATATATATATTTTTTTTTTTTGTCCTCTCCAACTTCTCAGGCAAATCATATAGTTGATGTAGATGCCCATATAGGCTGTTCACATTTACTTTACAAAAGAGAAGTGTAGGATACTTCTCTTGTTGCCTTATTTGTATTTGACTTTATTAAATGTATTTATATTAGAAACACAACATGTGTATATAACAAAGGGTGCAAAGTCTGCAGGCAGTAGGAAACACATGGTTAAGTGTAGAGAGTAAAACTGATTCAAGATTTTTGGAGCTCTTTGTTCAGTGGATCAGATGTTTGATGAAGCTCTGTGTCTATCTACCACCACTACTGTTTTCTGTTTATTTGTTACTGACTGTGGCAGGACACCTCTGCCTCTGTTTCACTTTATGTTGCTGGTAAATAATATGCTTGTAGTAGTAGGCTTAAGTTAAATTATTTAGTATGCACTAATTAAAGGGGCAGAGCTTTGGGACATTTTAGCTTTTATATTTTATAAGATATATTTTTTGTAAGAACCACAATTAATAAATATATTTCAGTGAATAACTTATTGTTCAAATCTGTATATAAATATGTACATAAAGTGTTGTAATTATATTGTAAGATGGATGGATGGACGTTCAAAACAAAACTGTTATTATTAATTAGTAAGTATACATTTTTTGAGCCTTTTTAGAGAAAATCAAATCATTGTAGTAAATTATGCAAATTACTCGATGATGTCATGGTGACCACGCCCATAGCCACGCCCCCACCACCACAGGTATCTTGGCCGTTTATGGGAAACACTGGATATGTTTGACATGTGTTAAGTAACACAGATGACTAATTAATTCATAAATATGTATACTGTAACTGTGCTACTCATGAGGCTGGTACAAAAAAATATTACACTTTTGTCCATTTAAAAGTAAGTATAGGCCCAGTGCTGGCATAAACAAAATATTGTTTATTTATGAAAACAAAGCAGAGTAAAATAGCGATAAAAACAAACAAACACCAAGTCCATCAAACTTTCTACAAAAGAAACAAGCATTTTGTGATGTCTTTAAAAAGCAGCTCACAGGTATAATTGATTATTGATTAGACTTAGACAAACTTTAATGATCCACAAGGGAAATTGTTCAACACAGTAGCTCAGTTACAATGATGGAAAGTGTAAGGATGGAAAGGACAATGCAGGTATAAATAGACTAATATAGCGATAAAAAAATCTAACATATATATATACATATGTGTACAGTATATTATATATACAGATATATTATATTATGTCTATAACATATATATATACAATATATACCAATGACCATGTACAATATTACAGTATATGTGACAGCAGCAGCATAAAATAGAGAGTAGATCCAGCAGAAAATAGACATTAAAAACAAAGAAAATAGCTAACATGTCAGGTGTCAGGTAATATCATCTATTGCTGTATGGCGAGTGATTATACAGCTGGATGGAGTGTGGAATGAAGGAGTTCTTGAATCGCACAGTGCGGGTAGGAAGCTGAAGGAGACTGTTGGAGTATGAACTCCGCTGTCCCTTAATTGTCAGGTGGAGTGGGAGGGCAGGATTGTCCATGATGGCCAGCAGTTTCACTTAACTTCTAGTATTTAACACATCTTATTGACCTCATTATTAACTCTAATAGATTGTATATTTATGACTTGATGATATCGGTGCTGTGGTGCCTAATGTTCGTGTGTTTATGAGATTGATGTTTGTTATTCACACCTGAAGTTCCTGACAAATAAAATAAATACTTGAATTGATTTAAACAAAGTTTGGCTAAAAGGACTCTTGCTAACCTACTTGTTAGCAAGAGTCCTTTTAGCCAAACTTTGTTTAAATCCGATAATGGCTTTTTTGCCGATATCCGATATTCCGATATTGTCCAACTCTTAATTACTGATATCAACCGATACCGATATATACAGTTGTGGATAGAGATGTCGGATAATATCGGTCTGCCGATCAACACGGGGAACCTTACCTGGCCCGGACACGGAAAGGATTGACAGATTGATGGCTCTTGAGGAGGATCCAGACTATGAAGTTAGTTATTGCACTTTACTTTAGGGCTCTCTGAGATCCTTAACTGTTGAATGGGATTTGTTCCCCGTGTTGATCGGTCTGCCGATATTATCGGCCGATAAATGCGTTAAAATGTAATATCGGAAATTATCGGTATCTGTTTTTTTATTATCAGTATCGTTTGTTTTTTTTTGTTTTTTTTGTTGTTTTTTTGGTTTTTTTTTATTAAATCCACATAAAAAACACAAGATACACTTACAATTAGTGCACCAACCCAAAAAACCTCCCTCCCCCATTCACACTCATTCACACAAAAGGGTTGTTTCTTTCTGTTATTAATATTCTGGTTCCTACATTATATATCAATATATATCAATACAGTCTGCAAGGGATACAGTCCGTAAGCACACATGATTGTGCGTGCTGCTGCTCCACTAATAGTACTAACCTTTAACAGTTAATTTTACAAATTTTCATTAATTACTAGTTTCTATGTAACTGTTTTTATATTGTTTTACTTTCTTTTTTATTCAAGAAAATGTTTTTAATTTATTTATCTTATTTTATTTGATTCATTTTTTTAAAAAGTACCTTATCTTCACCATACCTGGTTGTCCAAATTAGGCATAATAATGTGTTAATTCCACGACTGTATATATCGGTTGATATCGGTATCGGTTGATATCGGTATTGGTAATTAAAGAGTTGGACAATATCGGCATATCGGATATCGGCAAAAAGCCATTATCGGACATCCCTAGTTGTGGAGTTAACACATTATTATGCCTAATTTTGTTGTGATGCCCCGCTGGATGCATTAAACAATGTAACAAGGTTTTCCAAAATAAATCAACTCAATTTATGGAAAAAAATGCCAACATGGCACTGCCATATTTATTATTGAAGTCACAAAGTGCTTTTTTTTTTTTTTAACATGCCTCAAAACAGCAGCTTGGAATTTGGGATATGCTCTCCCTGAGAGAGCATGAGGAGGTTGAGGTGGGCGGGGTTGAAGAGTTAGTGCTGCAAGGGGTTCTGGGTATTTGTTCTGTTGTGTTACAGATGTTCTCCCGAAATGTGTTTGGTGTGGGTTCACAGTGTGGCGCATATTTGTAACAGTGTTAAAGTTGTTTACACGGCCACCCTCAGTGTGACCTGTACGGCTGTTGACCAAGTATGCCTTGCATTCACTTGTGAGTGTGTCAAATACTGTAGATATTATGTGACTGGACCGGTACGCAAAGGCAGTGCCTTCAAGGTTTATTGGCGCTCTGTACTTCTCTCCACGTCCGTGTACACAGCGGCCTTTTAAAAAGTCATAAATATTACTTTTTGAAACCGATACTGATAATTTCCGGTATTACATTTTAAAGCATTTATCGGCCGATAATATCGGTAGTCCGGACATTCCTACTAACAAGCTAAGCTATCTTACCAAGTTGAGTTTGCATCCGACATCATGCCTCTGCTTGAAATGTAGTGCCATAAGATGCAAGACGAGCTAGCTATTCATGTTTTTAGCAAGATTAGGGAGAAATGTTCCCACATTACACAAGTTTTCACCTGCGATTAGGGCGGTACGATTGGAGAAAAAACCCAATTGCCATTTGTCTCTCCAAAATTGCGATTTCATTTGCGTTTTTTTATATTTTATGCATGCAAATGCAATAAAATTGTAAAATAACGAGTGAAGGAAGACATGTTACTTTTAGACTGTCAATCAACATAGTCTTGTCTTAAGATGCCACACATTATGCAGTAATTAGCTTTTAAAATATTTAGCTTTTTGCGGATGGACTCATAGCTTTTGTCTACATCATGCTCTTCAACTGAAGAAATATTTAATAA
Organism: Entelurus aequoreus; assembly: GCF_033978785.1. Classification (NCBI taxonomy): domain Eukaryota; kingdom Metazoa; phylum Chordata; class Actinopteri; order Syngnathiformes; family Syngnathidae; genus Entelurus; species Entelurus aequoreus. Next base: position 52,251,570 of record NC_084746.1, on the reverse strand, counting down.
ATGTACAGTGTTTGTAATGTTATCATAATATATAATAATAATGATGCAAGTAACCATTAAAAAGATATAAACTTGTATTTCTCATTTCTGTAGAATTGTTTGCTATTTAACTGTAATTGGAAGGTAAATAACGTTGTCATCCTAAATAAATAGACAAAAAAAATGTAATGGCAAAAATGTAACATAAATACCCCCAGAGGGACAAGCGGTATAAAATGGATGGATGGAAATATTGTTTACTGAACATGACATCACTGACTACTATAGACACATTGTTATTTTTGGACACTTTTGCCTGTTTGGCCGTTTAAAAGACAAAACAAAAGATGTTCCCCTGAAAGATTTGCTCTCCTCCTCGTCTTGAGTTTGAGTTTATTTGGAACATGCAAGCGTACAACATGATACATCACACATGCATGCATACAACATGATACGTCACACATGCATGCATACAACATGATACATCACACATGCATGCATACAACATGATACATCACACATGCATGCATACAACATGATACATCACACATGCATGCATACAACATGATACATCACACATGCATGCATACAACATGATACGTCACACATGCATGCATACAACATGATACATCACACATGCATGCATACAACATGATACATCACACATGCATGCATACAACATGATACATCACACATGCATGCATACAACATGATACATCACACATGCATGCATACAACATGATACATCACACATGCATGCATACAACATGATACATCACACATGCATGCATACAACATGATACATCACACATGCATGCATACAACATGATACATCACACATGCATGCATACAACATGATACATCACACATGCATGCATACAACATGATACATCACACATGCATGCATACAACATGATACGTCACACATGCATGCATACAACATGATACATCACACATGCATGCATACAACATGATACATCACACATGCATGCATACAACATGATACATCACACATGCATGCATACAACATGATACATCACACATGCATGCATACAACATGATACATCACACATGCATGCATACAACATGATACATCACACATGCATGCATACAACATGATACATCACACATGCATGCATACAACATGATACATCACACATGCACGCATACAACATGATACATCACACATGCACGCATACAACATGATACATCACACATGCAAGCATACAACATGATACATCACACATGCATGCATACAACATGATACATCACACATGCATGCATACAACATGATACATCACACATGCATGCATACAACATGATACATCACACATGCACGCATACAACATGATACATCACACATGCAAGCATACAACATGATACATCACACATGCATGCATACAACATGATACATCACACATGCATGCATACAACATGATACATCACACATGCATGCATACAACATGATACATCACACATGCACGCATACAACATGATACATCACACATGCATGCATACAACATGATACATCACACATGCAAGCATACAACATGATACATCACACATGCATGCATACAACATGATACATCACACATGTATGCATACAACATGATACATCACACATGCATGCATACAACATGATACATCACACATGCACGCATACAACATGATACATCACACATGCACGCATACAACATGATACATCACACATGCAAGCATACAACATGATACGTCACAATTTCCAGTTTCTCTATTCAACATGTTGGAAAAGGAGTAAGAAGAAGCAGAGCTTATTTAATCCTACCCCTTTTCCTTTACATAGCAGTTGCTAACACTTTTGTTCACTTCCTGTTCTCAATTTATTCACAATATACTCCATAAGTAATCAAAATAAAAATAAATAAATAATAATTGGTGAAGTAAGTTACATTTCATATGGTGAGATGAGTAATATTATCTTGAAAATGGATGGATGGATGAGATAAATTCAGAATGTTTATCACGGTTCTTCTTCTTTGTACTTTGTAAACACTTTAAGTTTGAAGAGTTTCTTGAAGTGGATCATATTAGTACGTTGTTTGATTGCTTTGATTCCATCATTTAATTCCACATACTGATATACTGAAGGTCTTAAGTGTTGTACGTGCATACAAATGTTTTTAATAACATTTTTCTCTAAGATTATATTTCTCCTCTTTTGTTGAGAAGAATTGTTGTACATTCTTGGCTAGCAGGTTATAGTTTGCTTTGTGCATAATTTTAGCTGTTTGCAGATTCACTATGTCGGGGAATTTCAGTATTTTTGATTCAATAAATAAAGTGTTTGTATGTTCTCTATATCCAACATGATGTATTATTCTAACTGATCTTTTTTGTAACACCGTTAATGAATGAAGCGTACTTTTGTTGTTATTTCTACACAGTAGCTCAGATATGTAACACTAGCGAGCAGTAAATAATATGAAGTGATTTTTGGTCTAGAACAAGGGTCACCAACGCGGTGCCCGCGGGCACCAGGTAGCCCGTAAGGACCAGATGAGTAGCCCGCCGGCCTGTTCTAAAAATAGCTCAAATAGCAGCACTTACCAGTGAGCTGCCTCTATTTTTTAAATTGTATTTATTTACTAGCAAGCTGGTCTCGCTTTGCCCGACATTTTTAATTCTAAGAGAGACAAAACTCAAATAGAATTTGAAAATCCAAGAAAATATTTTAAAGACTTGGTCTTCACTTGTTTAAATAAATTCATTATTTTTTTTACTTTGCTTCTTATAACTTTCAGAAAGACAATTTTAGAGAAAAAATACAACCTTAAAAATGATTTTAGGATTTTTAAACACATATACCTTTTTACCTTTTAAATTCCTTCCTCTTCTTTCCTGACAATTTAAATCAATGTTCAAGTTAAAAAAAAAGTTTATTGTAAATAATAATAAATACATTTTAATTTAATTCTTCATTTTAGCTTCTGTTTTTTTGAAGAAAAATATTTGTAAAATATTTCTTCAAACTTATTATGATTAACATTCAAAAAAATGATTCTGGCAAATCTAGAAAATTTGTAGAATCAAATTTAAATCTTATTTCAAAGTCTTTTGAATTTCTTTTAAAAATTTTGTTCTGGAAAATCTAGAAGAAATAATGATTTGTCTTTGTTAGAAATATAGCTTGGTCCAATTTGTTATATATTCTAACAAAGTGTAGATTGGATTTTAACCTATTTAAAACATGTCATCAAAATTCTAAAATTAATCTTAATCAGGAAAAATTACTAATGATGTTCCATAAATTATTTTTTAAAGTTTTTCTCTTCTTTTTTTCGGTTGAATTTTGAATTTTAAAGAGTCGAAATTGAAGATAAACTATGTTTCAAAATTTAATTGTTATTTTTTTCGTGTTTTCTCCTCTTTTAAACCGTTCAATTAAGTGTAAATATCATTAATTATTAATAATATAGAGTTAAAGGTAAATTGAGCAAATTGGCTATTTCTGGCAATTTATTTAAGTGTGTATCAAACTGGTAGCCCTTCGCATTAATCACTACCCAAGAAGTAGCTCTTGCTTTCAAAAAGGTTGGTGACCCCTGCTCTAGAACATGTTTTGCTTTATTCATTATTGATGTGTTTCTTGCTACTTTATGTTGTATATGTTTACATGAGATTTCCAGTTCAATTCATCATCAATCATTATACCTAGACATTTGGTTTCATTTACTCTTTCAATTTCTGTTCCGTCTATTTGGACGCGAACGTAAATATTACCCGGTCACAAAAATGAGAACAAAACTGGTCATTGTTGTTTTCTTCCTTTATGAAATTAAACTTTTTTTTAGTTCAACTTCTCTCACATTCCCGTAGTCAGTCTTTCAAGGATCTCACTGGTTGTGTTTGTGATGGTTGAAGGCGCCTAACTAACATGCCTGATATCACTGCAGCTTTTTCACAATGTTGTGATAAGATGCAATGTTTTGAGAATTATAAAATATACACTACCGTTCAAAAGTTTGGGGTCACCCAAACAATTTTGTGTTCGAGCCTTCATTTCTAAGAACAAGAATAGACTGTCGAGTTTCAGATGAAAGTTCTCTTTTTCTGGCCATTTTGAGCGTTTAATTGACCCCACAAATGTGATGCTCCAGAAAGTCAATCTGCTCAAAGGAAGGTCAGTTTTGTAGCTAAAGTGTTTTCAGATGTGTGAACATGATTGCACAAGGGTTTTCTAATCATCAATTAGCCTTCTGAGCCAATGAGCAAACACATTGTACCATTAGAACACTGGAGTGATAGTTGCTGGAAATGGGCCTCTATACACCTATGTAGGTATTGCACCAAAAAGCAGACATTTGCAGCTAGAATAGTCATTTAGCACATTAGCAATGTATAGAGTGTATTTCTTTCAAGTTAAGACTAGTTTAAAGTTATCTTCATTGAAAAGTACAGTGCTTTTCCTTCAAAAATAAGGACATTTACATGTGACCCCAAACTTTTGAACGGTAGTGTATATGTAAAGTTTGAAGTGTTCCTTGTAAACTTGACCTCAAAAAGCTCAGGATTTACAACATAAATAGGCAAACATGTACTGTATTCATGTTGTATAGCACACTAGGTGGCAGTAAAAGCACATTTTTGATTGATTGATTGAAACTTGTATTAGTAGATTGCACAGTACAGTACATATTCCGTACAATTGACCACTAAATGGTAACACCCCAATAAGTTTTTCAACTTGTTTAAGTCGGGGTCCATGTTAATCAATTCATGGTAAACACAAATTACTGTACTGTCATTCATGGAGAACTGCACTTTTTTTTAAAAGTTCACAATCAATCAATCAATGTATCTGCCGATGTAGTACTGTCATAGTTGTAAAAAAACAAAAAGCACTGATACAATAAAGAAGCCGATACCGATATGTGAAAATGCCAAATATCAGTGGATGGATCTTTATTACTCTTATGAAACATGGCAACTGCTTATGTCTGATAGTTGAAGGTTGTTTTTTTAAGTCATGCAAACCATTATTATCCGAAGTATTTATTTACATATATTACAGTAATTATTTTAGTATTTCAATTACATTTTTGGCGAAGTAACTATAAATAATGACTAATTAAAGGGGATTTCCCAAACAGGTTATGTCTAAGGTTAGTGTTGAGCTTAGGCTAAGCTTTATATTATGATTTGTTTTCTACATTTGGAACACTTCCTTGTGGTCTAGGTCCGTGTTTTTGGAGCCAAGGCACATTTTTTGCGTTGACAAAATGCGGAGGCACACCACCAGCAGACATCATTCAAAAACTAAACTCAGTTGACAGTAAAAAGTCGTTGTCGCAATTGTTGGATATGACTAAAGCATAACCAAGCATGCATCACTATAGCTCTTGTCTCAAAGTAGGTGTACTGTCACATCACGTCATGACTTATTTGGAGTTTTTTGCTGTTTTCCTGTGTGTAGTGTTTTACTTCTTGTCTTGCGCTCCTATTTTGGTGGCTTTTTCTCTTTTTTTTGGTATTTTCCTGTAGCAGTTTCATGTCTTCCTTTGAGCGATACTCCCCGCATCTACTTTGTTTTAGCAATCAAGAATATTTCAGTTGTTTTTATCCTTCTTTGTGGGGACATTGTTGATTGTCATGTCATGTTCGGATGTACATTGTGGACGCCGTCTTTGCTCCACAGTAAGTCTTTGCTGTCGTCCAGCATTCTGTTTTTGTTGACTTTGTAGCCAGTTCAGTTTTAGTTTGGTTCTGCATAGCCTTCCCTAAGCTTCAATGCCTTTTCTTAGGGGCACTCACCTTTTGTTGATTTTTGGTTTAAGCATTAGACACCTTTTTACCTGCACGCTGCCTCCCGCTGTTTCCGACATCTACAAAGCAATTAGCTACCTGCTGCCACCTACTGATATGGAAGAGTATTACACGGTTACTCTGCCGAGCTCTAGACAGCACCGACACTCAACAACAACACATCATTTGCAGACTACAATTACTGCTTTGCAAAAAATATTTTTAACCCAAATAGGTGAAATTAGATCATCTCCCACGGCACACCCGACTGTATCTCACGGCACACCAGACTGTATCTCACGGCACACCAGACTGTATCTCACGGCACACCCGACTGTATCTCACGGCACACCAGACTGTATCTCACGGCACACTAGTCGGTGCCGTTAATCAATTTATGGTAATTCATCTTATTTCTTTTATTTGTGTTTTATGGTCCTGGTATGTTTTCTCTTCTGTGATATGGATCCCCCTGGGTCTGAAGTTTATAAAAAAAATAAAATAATAATACTATACCGTTTATGGAAATATCCGCTGAAGTCACCAATTGTAAAAACGTCACAAATCCGTCACCCCTAAATCCTCCACTCGACACCTCCTCTCCTGACAGGCTAACCTCCTCCAACCTCCGAGGACAAAGCTACGAGCAATGGGAGACCGGGCTTTCTGCTCCGCTGCTCCCAGTCTGTGGAACGCTCTCCCTGACCACCTAAGGGCACCACAGACTGTGGATGCTTTTAAAAAAGGCTTAAAAACCCTTCTTTTTAAAAAAGCCTTTTTTTTTTTAGATATATGCTCACTAGTTCTAGCTATTAGGCTGTTCTAGTTTTTATTTTTATTATATATATATTTTTTTAATACACTGTAGCACTTTGAGGTTGTTTACTCAATGTAAAGTGCTTTTAATGTTACATTTCCAGGACTTGTTAAAGTACCAATGATTGTCACACACACACTAGGTGTGGCGAAATTTTTCTCTGCGTTTGACCCATCACCCTTGACCACCCCCCGGGTGGTGAGGGGAGCAGTGAGCAGCAGTACAGATCCCAAATACACACCAGTGGGTACCAGAAAAGTTGGGTTTTGCATAAAAGGTCCCCTATAAACCTAACTAACCCCCATCGTGATTTCTGCTCCATCTCCTCCTCCCAGAAGCACTTCCACGGCTGCATCGCCTGCCGCATCATCTACCGCTCCGACGAGCTCCACCCGCCCATCCTGCCGCCGCGGGCCGACCTGGCCGTGGGTTTGTACGGCCAGTGGGTCAGCCAGCGCTGCGAGGTGCGCCCGGAAGTCCTGTTCCTCACCCGCCACTTTGTGTTCCACGACAACAACCACACGTGGGAGGGCCACTACTACCACTTCTCTGACCCGGTGTGTAAGCACCCCACCTTCACCATCTACGCCCGCGGACGCTACAGCAGGGGGCTGCACTCCACGCGTGTCATGGGAGGCACCGACTTCGTCTTCAAAGGTGGGTCCAGACAAATGACGTCACTTTGTGGGCAGCATTTTACCAAAGCATCTAGCACAGGGGTCACCAACGTGGTGCCCGCGGGCACCAGGTAGCCCGTAAGGACCAGATGAGTAGCCCGCTGGCCTGTTCTAAAAATAGCTCAAATCGCAGCACTTACCAGTGAGCTGCCTCTATTTTTTAAATTGTATTTATTTACTAGCAAGCTGGTCTCACTTTGCCCGACATTTTTAATTCTAAGAGAGACAAAACTCAAATAGAATTTGAAAATCCAAGAAAATATTTTAAAGACTTGGTCTTCACTTGTTAAATAAATTCATTAATTGTTTTACTTTGCTTCTTATAACTTTCAGAAAGACAATTTTAGAGAAAAAATACAACCTTAAAAATGATTTTAGGATTTTTAAACACATATACCTTTTTACCTTTTAAATTCCTTCCTCTACTTTCCTGACAATTTAAATCAATGTTCAAGTAAATTAATTTTTTTATTGTAAAGAATAATAAATAAATTTTAACTTAATTCTTCATTTTAGCTTCTGTTTTTTCGACGAAGAATATTTGTGAAATATTTCTTCAAACTTATTATGATTAAAATTCAAAAAAATTATTCTGGCAAATCTAGAAAATCTGTAGAATCGAATTTAAATCTTATTTCAAAGTCTTTTGAATTTCTTTTAAAAAAATGTTTCTGGAAAATCTAGAAGAAATAATGATTTGTCTAGTTTGATCCAATTTGTTATATATTCTAACAAAGTGCAGATTTGATTTTAACCTATTTAAAACATGTCATCAAAATTCTAAAATTAATCTTAATCAGGAAAAATTACTAATGATGTTCCATAAATTATTTTTTTTATTTTTTCAAAAAGATTCGAATCAGCTAGTTTTTCTCTTCTTTTTTTCGGTTGAATTTTGAATTTTAAAGAGTCGAAATTCAATCAATCAATGTTTATTTATACAGCCCTAAATCACAAAAGTCTCATAAACTATGTTTCAAAATGTAATTGTCATTTTTTTCGTGTTTTCTCCTCTTTTAAACCGTTCAATTAAGTGTAAATATCATTAATTATTAATAATAACATAGAGTTAAAGGTAAATTGAGCAAATTGGCTATTTCTGGTAATTTATTGAAGTGTGTATCAAACTGGTAGCCCTTCGCATTAATCACTACCCAAGAAGTAGCTCTTGCTTTCAAAAAGGTTGGTGACCCCTGGACTAGCAGGTGTCAGTGAGGCTAAAGCAGGGGTGTCAAATCTAAAGCCCGGAAACCGGTTTTATCTGGCCCACATGATGACTTTGCAGCATATAAAAATGAGCTGCTTTTTTTTTTAACTAAAGAAACTGCTGTTCTAAATGTGTCCACTGGATGTCACAATAGCAATTCTGTTAGGCAAGCAAAGAGTTTATACACAGTAAAGGATGACTGTGGCTCCTCCTCAGGGGCGGTATAGCCGTGCCTGCAACTTGAGGGTTCCAGGTTCGATCCCCGCTTCCGCCATCCTAGTCACTGCCGTTGTGTCCTTGGGCAAGACACTTTATCCACCTGCTCCCAGTGCCACCCACACTGCTTTAAATGTAACTTAGATACTGGGTTTAAGTGCTTTGAGTCACTAGAGAAAAGCGCTATATAAATATAATTCACTTCACTTCCTCCTCCTCGACCCACATGGACCTTAAAACCTGCAGTTTTATGTCTTGTGCTTTGAACACATGACCACTTGGCACCCTCGCTGCCCCTAAATGTCTGTCAAACACAAGATAAGTCAACTTCATCCTTTTGAATAGTTTTTACCTCCGTGTCTTACGGTTTGTTGAGTTGCCACAGGATGGATACGTGGACGTGACAAAGGAGGTATTTCATCCCGAGAAGAGTTTACATGGTTTTTTCAATCCCAGAAAGACTGACTTAAAAACCGCTTAAGGCCCAAGCTGTTTGTTTACATGTTGTTTTTATTTCTCTTTGCTATTTGGGCTTATTGGACCCTAATTAGGATAAAAACTAAGAATCATCTTTTGATATGATGTACTTAGTCCATAAGTACACAAACGTGTACTTCATGTTTAGTGACATGCTAATTCTTATTTTTTCCAAATTCCATTGTATGTTATACTCTTCTGACACCACCAGATGGCAGTATAAGTGCCCACATAAGCGGCCATAAGAGCCCAATTCAGTAGTGTACACCATTGTGTAAATAAGAGCTAAAAGGTGTCCACGCATGTGGCCACTAAGCCTTTAGAGCAGGGGTGTCAAAGTCAAATGGACGGAGGGCCAAATAAAAAATTTAGCTACAAGCCGAGGGCCGGACTGTTCGAATGTTCATTGAAAAATTTTTAAATGACGCATATAGTCTAGTGAACCTAATTGAACCTACTGAAAACCTAACAAATATATTCCAATATGATCAGATAAATAAAGCAATATTTTCTTATGGCTCTGTCAGTAATCTTTAATTTTCAACAGACACAAAAGACAAATTTCCTTTATATAAAAATCCCCATAACATGAACATTAAATGAAAGAAACCGGTATTCAAGGCACCATCAGTAGCCTATATTTTCTATTTTAGCAAAAGTGGGCTAAATTTACTTCAAAGAAAAAAACAATAATAGCAATTTTCTATCATCCACTCAACTGAAATATTTTTAAAATATAATTAAATTGAAATACAATAAAATAAAGTGCAAAAATCTATAAATCAAAAACAACACTTTGTTTAAGGAGAAGTAACATGCAGTGAAAACAAATATTAAACTTTAACTTTTAAACTTGAATTGAGTAAAAACTCTAAATGTGTGATTGCACAGTAATGTTCACATTAAACCCCCCTCCTCCCTCCGTGGGAGGGAGGCGAGTTGGGTGCCCGAAACCCCCCGCTGGTTTCGGCCCGCCCCTTGGCGCGCGTGGCACGGCGGGCTCCGCGACCCGACGGCTGGCCCTCGTGGCTTGACGGCGGGCGCGTCCCGACGGGCCGCGCGTAGGGGTCAAACGCAGAAGTCTCTGGGCCTCGTGGTGAGGGGGTGGCCTGCGGGTTTCGGCCCGCTTGACCCCCCCGCTCCGCTTGGCGCGCGCGGAACATGACGGGTTCCGCCACCGACGCTCGGGCTGCAGCCCGACGGTGGTGCGGGCCCGGCGGTGACGCGCGGTTTGGGGAAACAAAGCAGAAGTCTCAGGGCCTCGGGGCCGGGTTTCGGCCCGCCCCCTTGGCGCGCGTGGCACGGCTGGCTCCGCGCCTGCCGGCCGAAGGGCTGCAGCCCTTCGGCCGGCAGGCGCGTCCCGGCGGGCCGCTCGCCCCCTTTCGGAACCTTGGACCGGCATCCGCTTGGTGCGTGTAAAAGATCTGCGGTCTAAAAAAAAAAAAAAAAAAAAAAAAAAAAAGATCTGCGGTCTGCGGGCCGGTTCTAATAATAAATCAAGATCATCCCAAGGGCCGTAAAAAACCTTCTCGCGGGCCGGATATGGCCCGCGGGCCTTGACTCTGACATATGTGCTTTAGAGGGTTTTAAAGTTGAGTCCTGAGACCAGCTCGTTGTGTTTTTGAAACTGCACCAATTTCCTCAGAATTCCCAACAAGCTTGAAGTGTTTTGTCCAGAGGATTAGTTGTGATTTGTACATTTTTGGCCAAAGTAATCAACCTGGAGTTGCCTTTATTTTGAAGTTATCATGCCGTGATTTGACCACTTGGGAGTAGATTTTCCTCCATGTGGCCCCTGAACTCAAATGACTGACACCCCTGGGCTAAAGGGATTGTTAAGATATGTTGTGATTAGAGATGTCCGATAATGGCTTTTTTGCCGATATTGTCCAACTCTTAATTACCGATTCCGATATCAACCGATACACCGTACTTTTTGGACTATAAGTCGCAGTTTTTTTTCATAGTTTGGCCGGGGGTGCGACTTATACTCAGGAGCGACTTATGTGTGAAATGATTAACACATTAATGTAAAATATGAAATAATATTATTGATCTCATTCACGTAAGAGACTAGACGTATAAGATTTCATGGGATTTAGCGATTAGGAGTGACAGATTGTTTGGTAAACGTATAGCATGTTCTATATGTTATAGTTATTTGAATGACTCTTACCATAATATGTTACGTTAACATAGCAGTTGGTTATTTATGCCTCATATAACGTACACTTATTCAGCCTGTTGTTCACTATTCTTTAGACATTTTAAATTGTCTTTCAAATGTCTATTCTTGGTGTTGGATTTTATCAAATACATTTCCCCCAAAAAATGCGACTTATACTCCAGTGCGACTTATATGTTTTTTTCCTTCTTTATTATGCATTTTCAGCCGGTGCGACTTATACTCCGGAAAATACGGTATACAGTGGTGGAATTAACACATTATGCCTCATTTTGTTGTGATGCCCCGCTGGATGCATTAAACAAGGTTTTCCAAAATAAATCAACTCAAGTTATGGGAAAAAAGTGCCAACATGGCACTGCCATATTTATTATTGAAGTCACAAAGTGCAATATTTTTTTTAACATGCCTCAAAACAGCAGCTTGGAATTTGGGACATGCTCTCCCTGAGAGAGCATGAGGAGGTTGGGGTGGGGGGAGGGGGGGTAAGAGGTAGTGGGGGTGTATATTGTAGCGTCCCGGAAGAGTTAGTGCTGCAAGGGATTCTGGGTATTTGTTCTGTTGTTTACAATGTGTTACGGTGCGGATGTTCTCCCGAAATGTGTTTGTCATTCTTGTTTGGTGTGGGTTCACAGTGTGGCGCATGTTTGTAACAGTGTTAAAGTTGTTTATACGGTCACCCTCAGTGTGACCTGTATGGCTGTTGACCAAGTATGCCTTGCATTCACTTGTGTGTGTGAAAAGCCGTAGATATTATGTGATTGGACCGGCATGCAAAGGCAGTGCCTTTAAGGCACGCCCCCAATATTGTTGTCTGGGTGCAAATTGGGAGAATGGTTGCCCCAGGAGATTTTCGGGGGGGGGGCAATGAAATTTGGGAGTCTGCTGGGAAAATGGGGAGGGTTGGCAAGTATGACTGTACTCTGTACTTCTCCCTACATCCGTGTACCACTCCGTACAGCGGCGTTTTAAAAAGTCATACATTTTACTTTTTGAAACCGATACCGATAATTTCCGATATTACGTTTTAAAGCATTTATCGGACATCTCTAATGGTGATGCAAGTAGCAGCAATGAAGTCAACCACTTTGCTTGTGTCTCGCAGTCAACCACATGCGGGTCACGCCCATGGACTTGGCGACCACCTCGCTCCTCAACGTCTTCAACGGCAACGAGTGCGGCGTGGAGCGCTCGTGGCAGGCGGGCGTGGAGCAGGACGTGACGGCGACCAACGGCTGCGTGGCGCTGGGCATCCGCCTGCCCCACACCGAGTACGAGCTCTTCCGCATGGAGCAGGACGCCAAAGGACGCTACCTGCTCTTCAACGGCCAGCGGCCCAGCGACGGCTCCAGCCCGGATCGCCCGGAGAAGCGGGCCACTTCCTACCAGCTGCCGCTGGTGCAGTGCTCCGCCAGCAGTCAGTCGCCGGGACGCGCCGACGACGGAGACACGTCTCTGCGTCTCGGTAACGGCGGCGACGGACGTCACCGAGGAGCCGGGGCGTGTGTCATGGCCGCTCTTGTTGCTTTACGCTGGAACTGGCAGCACTAAAAGTTGACTAGATGTCCTGTCACTGACGCGCTACCTGCACTGGTTCTACTTGGGAACACACCAGAACCTTTGGAGTGGAGAACAAATCTACTCTTCTTCTTAAGAGGAAGGATTTTACAACTCTCCAAACTCCAGGAGCCAAAGACTTCTTAGGGAAAAAAAACTGCACTTTAGCGTGAACAAAAAAGCTCAACTCTAATAAGAAATCTGATGTCAGCGCATTTACCTTAAAATAGGATCTTTATGGAAATTGAAATATTAAATGGGCTTTATATTCAGGCACCAAAGTAACCTGTCAAAGTTTTTCAGATAAAGTGAAATACCGTATTTTTTCGGAGTACAAGTCGCTCTGGAGTATAAGTCGCACCGGCCGAAAATGCATAAGAAGGAAAAGAACATAAGTTGCATATTTTGGGGAAAGTTATTTGATAAAACCCAACACCAAGAATAGATATTTGAAAAGCAATTTAGAATAAAGACAGGCTGAATAAGTGTACGTTATATGAGGCATAAATAACCAACTGCTATGTTAACGTAACATATTATGGTAAGAGTCATTCAAATAACTATAACATATAGAACATGCTATACGTTTACCAAACAATCTGTCACTCCTAATCGCTAAATCCCATGAAATCTTATACGTCTAGTCTCTTACGTCAATGACATCAATAATATTATTGGATATTTTACACTGTTAATTTCACACATAAGTCGCTCCTGAGTATAAGTTGCAAACTATGAAAAAAACTGTGACTTATAGTCAGAAAAATACGGTAGTGACATTTTTAATGAAGCATTGATATTTTGTGCTCCTGAGCTACAATAAAGCAATTTATCCTTTTAAAATGGATTTGTACTTTTCTCTTGTCCAGCGGAACTTTCCCTTTTGAGCTGAAGTTGAAGCAAAAGAACTGGGAACTGTTATGGAACAAAACTTGTTTTTCATTTTTATTTTTTCATTGCTTTAATATCATGGGACAGGATTTAAAGAATGGTGACCCATTTCAGTCAGTACTTGCCTCCGAGGGAATAAAGATTTGTATATAATATAAAGTCTGCATTGGTGGGTAAAGTAGAGACAAATGTACAAGAAGAAGGAGGCACCGTTATATCCCCGACTGGACGTGAACATTCCGAGAGAAGTAGAAACTACAAAGGGGGAACAAAGTGATCCGGTGAAGATGGAAGTTCTGGTTTTGTTTAAAAGCTTTAAAACAACAATTTACGTGACTGTTAACATTTTTCATTCCAAATAAAACACGAGAGTATCAATCAATGCTTGTGGTTATTTTTCACTTCCATGACCGTTTACAACGTTGATGTCCTGTCACAACCCAGCTGTCAAAAAAAAAAAAGGGAGCAAGTCGCTTTTTTGTCGCCTTCCTTTCTTGTGCGCTAACCGTGTGAGTAAAAGGGCGGCGCCTTGCGATGATGCAATACACGTGTGTTCACTGTCGGCCACACTAGCAGTGATATGGCAAACGTCAACGCAAAGACTTCTCGCTGTTTTTTTTTTTTTTCCAGGCTTATCTCGAGGGCGCAGCAGCCGCTAGGCTACAAGATGAACTTCCCTAGGAAGAATCCCATGAAGATGGCGGCTATGACCACCAGGAGGGACGGCAGGGAGGCGGAGCCGGCCTCTCGGCCCAGGAGGCCGGCGGTGTTGGACGTGGCGTGATCCGAGCGCGCCATCTTCCTCATCCTGGTGCCGTCGTCCTGTGAGGACAAGCAGAGCGCCGTCAAGTACCGACCCCGACCTTCCTGTCGGGTATGTGGCGGTCTGACCTTTAGTTGCCGGTTCTCATCAGCGAGCTTGTTCATCTCACTCTGCAGCCGCTTGCACTTCTCCATCACCTTCTTCATCTCCGTGTCGTCCAGGAGGGCGGCAGCTGAAGTGGCGGTGGGCGCGGCGGCTGCGGACGGCTCGGATTTGGCCGAGTTCATCACGGAGGCAGCTTTGCTCGTCTCCACGTCGTTCTGCAAGACAGAGGAAACTCTGCATCACACTTATCACATCTTCACTCTGCATCACACTTATCACATCTTCACTCTACATCACACTTATCACATCTTCACTCTACATCACACTTATCACATCTTCACTCTACATCACACTTATCACATCTTCACTCTACATCACACTTATCACATCTTCACTCTACATCACACTTATCACATCTTCACTCTACATCACACTTATCACATCTTCACTCTACATCACACTTATCACATCTTCACTCTACATCACACTTATCACATCTTCACTCTACATCACACTTATCACATCTTCACTCTACATCACACTTATCACATCTTCACTCTACATCACACTTATCACATCTTCACTCTACATCACACTTATCACATCTTCGGGGGGGGGAAATGCTACATTGAGTCATCAGGTGTTTTACTAAATCTAACATTGGCAATAAATGCTGTAGTTTCAATTAACACTAGAGATGTCCAATAATGGCTTTTTTGCCGATATCCGATATTGTCCAACTCTTAATTACCGATTGCGATATCAACCGATACTGATATATACCGCATTTTTCAGAGTATAAATCGCTCCTGAGTATAAGTCGCACTGGCCGAAAATGCATAATAAAGAAGGAAAAAAACATAAGTCACACTGGAGTACAAGTATGGCGTCACATTAGTACCAAAAATCCAAGCGCGTAAAAACTGTTATCGCGCGCTGATTCTCCACTTCGTCTGCACGCTGTCTCGGTCTGTGCGTTGTCATGTTTCATTTTGGTACTTTGGGGGCGGGCATGCTTAGACCGCCCCTTCTTTCTGATTGGCTTTGAGCAATCAGAAGGGCGGGTCATCGTCAATATGTATCAAGATTTACGGAGGAAGAAGTGGATCAAAAAATGTTGGCTGAAAAAGAGGTAAGTTATTGAACTGCTTTGGAGTGATTGTAAGGGTACTATTACTAAAAATAATGATAATACATTTTTATTTATAAAGCACTTTTCATACATTTAAAATGCAGCTTAAAGTGCTTTACATAGTTAAAAACTAAATGAGAAATAACACCCACACCCCATGAAGACAGTCAAACATGTACATAAAAATAAACAAACAACAATAATAATAACAACACAATGACAATAGCCAATCACAGGAAGCCTCTGGACGTGGAGATCCAGAGGGCTCTTTGAGGAAACACTAGATGATCAAATAAATGGATTAAAAATAATTCATCAGGTAAAAGTCCAAAAATAATAGGAAATAAGATAAGATATAATCAAACATAAAAATAAACTACAATATGAAAAACTATAAAATAAAATAAAATACAATAAAAACTGAAATATAAATATAATAAGACCATATAAAAATAAGCTAAGATATGATAAAACATAAAAATAACTAATACTAATAGAATAATCCTGCACATTGGGCCTAATATTTGTGTAGTAAAGTGGTTTTTGAATTCGAGCAATGTAATCTGAAAGATGTTTAAAATATCAACAATTAATGTTAATATTTTTGAAACAATATACTTCTCATAACATGAGTATCTGTGTGCATGAGAGAGTGGAAAGAAAAGCATTGCTATAGTTTCACTTCATCTGCCTTTTTTTACAACCTACTTGAAGTTGTATTTGTCTTTTTCTTGTTTTTTTTCAAAGCCAATCAGAAAGAAGGGGCGGTCTAAGCATGCCCGCCCCCAAAGTACCAAAATGAAACATGACAGCGCACAGACCGAGACAGCACGCACACGAAGTGGAGAATCAGCGTGCGATAACAGTTTTTACGCGCTTGGATTTTTGGTACTAATGTGACGCCATATATAAGTCACATTTTTTGGGGGAAATGTATTTGATAAAAGCCAACACCAAGAATAGACATTTGAAAGGCAATTTAAAATAAATAATAGTGAACAACAGGCTGAATAAGTGTACGTTATATGAGGCATAAATAACCAACTGCTATGTTAACCTCACATATTATGGTAAGAGTCATTCAAATAACTATAACATATAGAACATGCTATACGTTTACCAAACAATCTGTCACTCCTAATCGCTAAAAGAGTTAGTGCTGCAAGGGGTTCTGGGTATTTGTTATGTTATGCGAATGTGTTTGTCACTCTTTTTGGTGTGGGTTCACAGTGTGGCGCATATTTGTAACAGTGTTACAGTTGTTTATACGGTCACCCTCAGTGTGACCTGTATGGCTGTTGACCAAGTATGAATTGCATTCACTTGTGTGTGTGAAAAACCGTAGATATTATGTGATTGGGCCGGCATGCAAAGGCAGTGTTTTTAAGGCACGCCCCCAATATTGTTGTCTGGGTGGAAATCGGGAGAAATTGGGGAGAATGGTTGCCCCGGGAGATTATCGGGAGGGGCACTGGAATTCGGGAGTCTCCCGAAAATGGGGAGGGTTGGCAAGTATGACTGGGAGACGCAACTGCTCTGTACTTCTCCCTACGGCCGTGTACCACTCCGTACAGCGGCGTTTTAAAAAGTCATACATTTTACTTTATGAAACCGATACCGATAATTTCCGATATTACATTTTAAAGCATTTATCGCCTGATAATATCAACAGTGCGATATTATCGGACATCTCTAATCAACACCATAAGATGGCAGTAGCTGCACGTGTAGCTCAGAGTGGTTCATATAGCTCCACACATGAGGACATACCTACTCGGTAGGTTGTGAGTTCAACCCCCGGTCGAGTCATACCAAAGACTATAAAAATGGGAGCCATTACCTCCCTGCTTGGCACTCAGCATCAAGGGTTGGAATTGGGGGTTAAATCAGCAAAAATGATTCCCGGGCGCGGCCACCGCTGCTGCTCACTGCTCCCCTCACCTCCCAGGGGGTGAACAAGGGGATGGGTCAAATGCAGAGGACACCTAGTGTGTGTGTGACTATCATTGGTACTTGAACATCCCAATACTAATGCAGTTGTCACAAGTACAAGTGGTTCTGGTGCTGCTCGGTTCACATACTTCTAAATGATCATGTGGTCAAAGACAGCCTCGTTTTCTTTCCCACTTTCTCATGCACTCCCAATAATTATTCAAGGTAAAGCTGGACGTTGTTTTGGAGTTCATTGCCGGCTCTAATTGGAGCATTGACAGGATTGAAGCTCTTAATGTCCTCCTGGGGCATCCGTAGTGTTTAGGTGTGCTTCGTACCATTTTATTGTTTTCACAAGGCAGCTCGAAGACGCATCTTAACTTGGAATCCATGAGGTCATCGGGTTTTGCGTCTTTCCACTGAAAAAGAAAAGTGCAAATGTGAAAGTTCATCACTTCTGTTATCTTTGGGAATGTGTTGGTCACGAGAGACAAAAAAGTCACTTTCAAACCACCAGGAAGTGACAAATATGTGCCCAAAATAATGCAAAGTATGTTTTGCCCGAGCTTGTACTGCCCTCTAGTGGACAAACACAGCCAAACAACACCAAGAAGGACATGTTTCTCACCAAAGAGTCCATGTCAGACGTGCTGGATGGAGCAAAAATACTCTGCACCATAAATTTGTGTTTACTTTTCTCGTTGGGGTCATAGTCGAAAGGCTGCAGCATAACTGTGGAGGACAAACAAAGTTTCTTTAGTCACTCATTGCGTTCAAATATTTGATGCAAATGTAACTTCTTAATGTTAATCGTGTTCCTAGAGACTTTTTATGAGCATCATCCCTCGCTTGCCATGCAGAAAAGGCCTCCTTGCTCATCAACATGATGCCTTGCTCATCAACATGATGCCTTGCTCATCAACATGATGCCTTGCTCATCAACATGATATGTGCAGCCATCAGTGGGTGAATGTGGGAAATAGTGGCAAAGCGCTTGGAGTTCCTTAAAAAGGTAGAAAAGCGCTATACAAGTACGACCCATTTACCATTTACATAAGGCCACCCCACTGTGTCAAATAAAAATAGGGGGTGGGGGGGGATAAGCATGCTTCACTACACATCTTAAAATACATGGGGTCCCTGCAGGTTTCAACAAGTCCAATTTAAGACTTTTTAAGACCAAAAAATGAAAATAATGTGAGACCATTTCCCAGCCACACAAACAAAAAGCCATAAAGGAAAATTAGAGGCCCAGAATGACTGCTATTATTTTGTGGTGTGGATGGTTATAACAAGTTTGATCAAGTGAAAATAGTCGAACAGAACAATCATAAGTATGACAAACACTGTTGTGAAGCTGACTGAGTCTGCGCCTTGTCATTGTGTGGAGATGAGTTTGGAATGGCCATAGGGGTCCATCGATGTGTATATACTAGGGGTGTAGCGGTACACAGAAATGTTGGTTCGGTACGTACCTCGGTTTAGAGGTCACGGTTCGGTTCATTTTCAGTACAGTAAGAAAACAACAAAATATACATTTTTGGGTTATTTATTTACCAAATTTGCAAAATCTTCCACCAAAAATATTTTTCTTAGTGGAATATTTGATGTGAAGTAATGGGAACCTTGGATAGGTCAATAATTCATAATAACATTGATTTTGATTCAATATTATGTTTTGAGCAATGACAGTTTGAAAGAAAAAAAAGCAGCTTTGTTTTATTAGTCAACATTGCAACTTTTTCTAAATGACATTTAACCTTTAAGCTTTTTTATTTCACTTTTGTTATGTTTTTGTTGATTTGAATAGTATTTCTAGAATGTGCCGTGGGCCTTTAAAATATTAGCTGTGGGCCGCAAATGGCCTCCGGGGCACACTTTTGACACCCCTGCTATAGATAATAAAAAACTAAATGTGATAAATCTATGGATAAAAAGCAGAGCCTGGCGACGCATGCGCGTTTATCATAACTCTCTCTGTCTCTGCCCCTCCCTCACGGGTGCTGCTGCGTGCACAATATGTTTTGTTTTCAACCCCTTCTTAACCCTGAACGTACATTGAAAATACACGCAACCCTAACTCAAAATGCCGGACATTTGAGGCATTTAAGAAACTCCGCCCTGACAGCTCCGCAAAAGAGGACATGTCCGGTGAAAAGAGGACGTATGGTCAGTCTATCGTAGCCTGTTAGCTGTTAGCATGCCATGTGTTGTGCCTCGGTGTGCATTATTTACACAACGTGCGTTACGCTACTTAATATGTCCGTGTGGAAACTCGTTCGGTGCACCTCCGAACCGGACCCCCCGTACCGAAACGGTTCAATACAAATACACGTACCGTTACACCCCTAGTGGTTACACATCATCTTGGGACGGCATACCACGGCATTAGTTTTAAGCTAGCTACGGTAAGAGGTAAACTGGCTTTTGCATCAGCAGCTGACTGGGCCGACAGTCTGTAAAGTATTAGCCCACATTTCATGTGTTGTTTGTAGTTGTAAGAACCAGCATGACGTGCTGATATCATTAACAATGTTGTATCGACTCACTGGATGGGCAGTAAGAGTTGTGTGTTTGGTCCAGCTGGCCAGGGATGTTTTTTCAAGTGGACTTTGAGTAAGTAAGCACACCATTTATGTCTGCATGTCATGGCTCCAATGTCCACATTGATGTGTCTTATCGTGCCGTCGTCTGCGGACAGGCCACCAAATGTGTAGTTAAGCCTCTGTTGTCCTTATATGAACAAACACTAAATATATTTGACCAATGACGCATCATCACTGCCATATTAACCCAAAATAAAACATGATGAGTTTTGATAATTGTATTAATTTCTCTTTTTTTTAATCTATTCTTAAGTGTCTTAAAGGATTAGTACCTGATGTATGTGTAAAAAATACAAAGATACAGTCGGGAAGGAGTGCGGACTTACAACCTACTCAGTGGCTTAGTGGTTAGAGTGTCCGCCCTGAGATCGGTAGGTCGTGAGTTCAAACCCTGGCCGAGTCATACCAAAGACTATAAAAATGGGAGCCATTACCTCCCTGCTTGGCACTCAGCATCAAGGGATGGAATTGGGGGTTAAATCCCCAAAATGATTCACGGGTGCTGCTCACAAGGGGAACAAGGGGATGGGTCAAATGCAGAGGACACATTTTACCACACCTAGAGTGTGTCACAATCATTGGTACTTTAACTTAAAGTTCAAGTTAAAGTTTAACTTGAACTTGAACTGTAGAGTGAGAAGGTGCCGGACGACTCTGCGTTCTCAGTGAAGGCCTCACATCTGTGGAACTCTTTGCCACTGGAGTTGAAGTCACAGTTGGACATTCAACTTTTCTCCACAAAACTGAAAAAGTGGCTTAAAACCTCTAAAGGCTTAGTGGCCACATGCGTGGACAGCACCTTTTAGCTCTTATTTCCAAAATTGTGTACACTACTAGGGATGATACTCGAAACCGGTTTTCCCGGTTGTTTGATAAGAAAAGAACCGAGTCCTCGGACTCGAATCCCTTTTTGAGAACCGGTACCCGTTATCGAGACCACTATAGTAAAGGAAAAGAGTTGATTCTTTATTCGAATCCCGTCCCGACCAGAAATGCTCCGTGGGACATCACAATAAATGACGTCATGTAGCTCAGTCATTAGGCGCAGATAGCGAAAGCAGGAAAACAATGGACGGGAAAAAGCGCTCCAAGGTGTAATAAAGTTCAAAACAAAAGCTATAATCCATCGAATAACTTTACTGAGAGATTTGAGCAGGGTAAAACACATGACCAACACTTTTACGACCCACCGGAAACATAGCAACCAGGCTAGCAACGCACCTCCTTTACGGCAGCTGTCACAACGTTCTTAAAACAACCGCAGCACATACATATATATACAACACCGCAGCACATACATATATATACAACACTGCAGCACATACATATATATACAACACTGCAGCACATACATATATATACAACACTGCAGCACATACATATATATACAACACTGCAGCACATACATATATATACAACATATATGACACCGCAGCACATACATATATATACAACACCGCAGCACATACATATATATACAACACTGCAGCACATACATATATATACAACATATATGACACCGCAGCACATACATATATATACAACACTGCAGCACATACATATATATACAACATATCTCCCTTTTTTAACTTTTGTTTTTCTTTCCTTGTAAACGTTACAAAATCACACTGTAGATGTGTTGTCTGTCTAATTATAAATAATGCAGACGAGGCGTGTTGGCTGAGTTCTTGACGTTTACTTTCACAGCGTGGCAACATGCAACACTTTTCAGGGCTACCGCGCATGCTCGTCACTCCCGTTGCATGATGGGTAGTGTAGTTGTTATATTCCCTAGCTCATAACATTTTTCCCCCATAAAGAAATAATGTTAACTCAATAAAGTGTATCTCTTTTTTTAGCTTTAACTTTTCATTTTTTAGCATTGTAACCACATTTGCAAACAACTTTTCTCTTCATAGAATTTTCTTTCAATAAAGAAATAAAGTGCAAAAATGTCAAAGCATCATAACAAACAGTTATGTCAAATAGCAGCAGAAGTGCACTTTTTGGAGAGCTGTATTATTTTCAGTTTTGTGCCCAAGGGACTGATTTTATTTAACACTATATTATTATTTATACACCTATAGTGATCACAGAGACAGCTTGTTTTTGTGTTACTGTATATATTTGTTTTTCTGAAAAATCCCACTTAATATACTTTGGGTAACAACAGTCAATATTTATTTATTTTATTTTATTTTTTTAGGTGGGTAACAGTCAATATTTATTTATTTATTAGATTTTATTTTTTTCTTATATAATAAAAGTGAGCTTTTGTTAAACCAAATATTGTGTGTTTTTTTCCATATACAACAACCTATCTGGACTCCATAAGAGAATTGATAAGGAATTGGTTCGATAAGAGGATTCGATAATAGGCTCAAACTCGATAATTCCTTATCAAACATCATCCCTATACACTACTGAATTGAATTGACTTATGTGGACACTTATACTGCCATCTGGTGGTGTCAGAAGAGTATAACATACAATGGAATTTGGAAAGAAAAAGTGTAAAAATAAGAATTAGCATGTCACTAAACATGAAGTACACGTTTGTGTACTTATGGACTAAGTACATCATATCAAAAGATGATTCTTAGTTTTTAATTCTAATTAGGGTCCAATGAGCCCAAATAGCAAAGAGAAATAAAAAAAAGCATGTAAACAAACAGCTTGGGCCTTAAGAGGTTAAGGAAAATCAGAAGTATGAGCACTAGAACTGGACCTAGTATGGACAAATGGGGCCAATTATTATTTTCAATGTTTTTTTATTTTGTACATGTCTTAATTATCTTGTATGTGTTTTTCACCTTTCTTTAAAAGCCTAACCAGGGACAAAGGTTGCAAATTAGCCTGTGGCTAGAAGCTTCATGTACTTTGACATCGGTTACCTATGGGTAGCAATGTTTAATTGTACTGTCCCTTTCAAATGAATACAAATAAGTCACGCTGACCTCAATCTTTTGTCTTACATCTGCTCCAACGTTTCACCCTGGCTTCCATAAGCAGCAGTTCACCCTCACTATATTCAGGTTCAAAAAGATATGGTCGTGAATACTCACTTGTCCAAAAAATAATTGTCTTTGTTGTCTGTTACCAAGACTGCCATTAATACAACACACACACACGCCTGTTTCTGGAAGTAGGAACACATTTGTTGCTGGAAGTCAGAAGTGCGCTGCTATGGAAACAAAGATAAATGCGCTGAGGAAATAAATTCCGGTAATGCATAAAAGGACCAAAATATGGTCAATATTGAACATATTACATATTGTTATGAATGTGTCTGTTGCTACATTATATATTTACTTGCATCCAACCATTCATTTTCTACCGCTTGTCCCTCTCAGGGTCGTGAGGGTGGCTAGAGCCTATCCCAGCTGCATTCGAGCGGAAGTTGCCACCTCATCTTGCAGCGTGTATATAAAATATTGGAGGGTTTTGAAGGCTACAAAAGTGACTGCCATTATCCGCATTTTGCAAGCACGTCTTTAGGATCCTAAAAATAAAAGACATGCGTTCTTGTCTCCCATGATTGTTAACGATAAGCAAAATAAAAAAATAAAAAAGTGCAGTTCCCCTAGAGTACAGTGTTTTATTCTCCTATATTTAAACACAGTGTTACTGTTCAAACTGTGTGTAATGTTACAGGGGTCAAGAATATTAAATATACTTGTTTAATAAAACTTCTGCTGTATTTTTAATGAATACATAGGCCTATTACGCTACTGTATTTAAATGTTTGTCATCATGTTGGTACTTAGGAGAGACAGGTATTTCCAGAGGTGGTATTTGGTAAAAAAAAAAGTTTTGAGAACCACTGCAATAGAATAAGGAAAAATGTGATTGTGCAGTTTGGGTGTAAATGTATGTGGTGCCCGTTAGTTTTGCCAAAATAAGAGTTAGCGTGTAGTATTTAAAGGCCTACTGAAATGAAATTGTTTTATTTAAACGGGGATAGCAGATCCATTCTATGTGTCATACTTGATCATTTCGCGATATTGCCATATTTTTGCTGAAAGGATTTAGTAGAGAACATCGACGATAAAGTTCGCAACTTTTGGTCGCTGATAAAAAAGCCTTGCCTGTACCGGAAGTAGCGTGACGTCGCAGGTTGAAAGGCTCCTCACATTTGCACATTGTTTACACCAGCAGTGAGAGAGATTCGGACCGAGAAAGCGACGATTACCCCATTAATTTGAGCGAGGATGAAAGATTTGTGGATGAGGAACGTGAGAGTGAAGGACTAGAGTGCAGTGCAGGACGCATCTTTTTTCACTCTGACCGTAACTTAGGTACAAGGGCTCATTGGCTTCCACACTTTCTCCGTTTTCTATTGTGGATCACGGATTTGTATTTTAAACCACCTCGGATACTATATCCTCTTGAAAATGAGAGTCGAGAACGCAAAATGGACATTCACAGTGACTTTTATCTCTACAACAATACATCGGTGAAGCACTTTAGCTACGGAGCTAACGTGCTAGCATCGTGCTTAAATGCAGATAGAAACAATAGAAATAAGCCCCTGACTGGAAGGATAGACAGCAGATCAACAATACTACTATCAGGACACACCAAACCAAACACTAGACCTGTAACTACACGGTTAATGCTGTGCCGCCTGTCGAAGCCTAGCAATGCTGTTGCTAACGACGCCATTGAAGCTAACTTAGCTACGGGACCTCGTCAGAGCTATGATAAAAACATTAGCGCTCCATCTACGCCAGCCCTCATCTGCTCATCAACACCCATGCTCACCTGCGTTCCAGCGATCGACGGCGCGACGAAGGACTTCACCCGATCATCGATGCGGTCGGCGGCTAGCGTCTGATAGCGCGTCTGCTATCCAACTCAAAGTCCTCCTGGTTGTGTTGCCGCAGCCAGCCGCTAATACACCGATCCCACCTACAGCTTTCTTCTTTGCAGTCTCCATTGTTCATTAAACAAATTGCAAAAGATTCACCAACACAGATGTCCAGAATACTGTGGAATTTTGCGATGAAAACAGAGCTGTTTGTATTGAGATACAATGTGTCCCAATACTTCAGCTTCAACCATTGACGTCACGCGCAAACGTCATCATACATAGACGTTTTCAACCGGAAGTTCCCCGGGAAATTTAAAATGTCACTTTATAAGTTAACCCGGCCGTATTGGCATGTGTTGCAATGTTAAGATTTCATCATTGATATATAAACTATCAGACTGCGTGGTCGCTAGTAGTGGCTTTCAGTAGGCCTTTAACTCTACTAACTCTGCTGCTATAAACTAACCTGCAAAAGAGCAAGAGGCTCCGACGCTGTTAACGACATTGATTGGCTGCGTGTGAACCTCAGTGTGCCGACCTGGTAGTTACAGTTTTTGTGGCTATAAACGCATCACTGGATGCGCCCAGTGTGTGAGGTGAATTGTATTTATATAGCACTTTTCTCTAGAGACTCAAAGCGCTTTACATCTACACCTTAAAGCTACATTTAAACCAGTGTGGGTGGCACTGGGAGCAGGTGGGTAAATTGTCTTGCCCAAAGACACAACGGCAGAGACTAGGATGGCGGTGTTACGTACGGGGGTCGCAGCTTGCTACAAGGTTCGTTCCCCCGGGATGCAGACGGACCACTCCGGACAGGACGTGCAGGTAGGAACATGATTTATTCGTAGAACTCAAACAAGTACCAAAAACTGAAAACAAGCCAGAGGAAAAACGTGCCGATCGCACTCGAAGCTAAGGCTAACACTTAGAAGACAAGGAATACTCACGTAACTGTCGCATAAGCAAACAAAGAAGCCAGGCCGACTGACCGGCAAAGGCGGGCTTAAATAATGCCTCTGATTACTGCTCGGGAAACAGGTAAGCGTCCCGAACACCAATCAGAGGCGGGTGAAAATAATAAGCAACCATGGTAAGTAAAACAAACTCAAGGGTGCACAAAACAGGAACTGAGGGAGTCCAAAACTAACAGAAAATAACAAAACATGATCCGGGCCATGGATCATGACAGGCGGGAGCGGGTATTGAACCTGGAACCCTCAAGTTGCTGGCAGGACCGCTCTACCAACTGGGCCACACCACCCATTTTGTGCATCCATCCATGCATTCTCTACCGCTTGTCCCTCTCTGGATAACAGGGGGGCTGGAGCCTATCCCAGCTGCATTCAGGCTGAAGGCAGGGTACAACCTGGAAAAGTCGCGACCTCATCGCAGGGCCAACACAGATAGATAGATTAATCGACCTTTATTGACTGTGATCCTGTGTGTGTCTGGGAACGTGTGTGTTTGTATGAAAGTGTGTCCGTGTATGTGCGCGGCCTCCCGCTCTACCGTGCGAAAATCAGGCTTGTCACGACATAATTAATGTTCAATCAGCATTGTGCCTCTTCCTCCTTACACAGCTGGAAGTGCAACCCAGAATAACAAAATAAAGAAGTATGACTGACACTAGCACAGGGGTCACCAACGCGGTGCCCGCGGGCACCAGGTAGCCCGTAAGGACCAGATGAGTAGCCCGCTGGCCTGTTCTAAAAATAGCTCAAATAGCAGCACTTACCAGTGAGCTGCCTCTATTTTTTAAATGTTATTTATTTACTAGCAAGCTGGTCTCACTTTGCCCGACATTTTTAATTCTAAGAGAGACAAAACTCAAATAGAATTTGAAAATCCAAGAAAATATTTTAAAGACTTGGTCTTCACTTGTTTAAATAAATTCATTAATTGTTTTACTTTGATTCTTATTACTTTCAGAAAGACAATTTTAGATAAAAAATCCAACCTTAAAAATGATTTTAGGATTTTTAAACACATATACCTTTTAAATTCCTTCCTCTTCCTTACTGACAATTTAAATCAATGTTCAAATAATTATTTTTTTTTATTGTAAAGAATAATAAATACATTTTAATTTAATTCTTCATTTTAGCTTCTGTTTTTTCGACGAAGAATATTTGTGAAATATCTCTTTAAACTTATTATGATTAAAATTCAAAAAAAATATTCTGGCAAATCTAGAAAATCTGTAGAATCAAATTTAAATCTTATTTCAAAGTCTTTTGAATTTCTTTTAAAATTTTTGTTTTGGAAAATCTAGAAGAAATAATGATTTGTCTTTGTTAGAAATATAGCTTGGTCCAATTTGTTATATATTCTAACAAAGTGTAGATTGGATTTTAACCTATTTAAAATATGTCACCAAAATTCTAAAAGTAATCTTAATCAGGAAAAATTACTAATGATGTTCCATAAATTATTTTTTTAATGTTTTCAAAAAGATTCGAATTAGCTAGTTTTTCTCTTCTTTTTTTCGGTTGAGTTTTGAATTTTAAAGAGTCGAAATTGAAGATAAACTATGTTTCAAAATTGAATTGTCATTTTTTTCGTATTTTTTCCTCTTTTAAACCGTTCAATTAAGTGTAAATATCATTAATTATTAATAATAACAGAGTTAAAGGTAAATTGAGCAAATTGGCTATTTCTGGCAATTTATTTAAGTGTGTATCAAACTGGTAGCCCTTCGCATTAATCACTACCCAAGAAGTAGCTCTTGCTTTCAAAAATGTTGGTGACCCCTGTGCTAGCATATAAGTTGAAACATCATTTAGAAGGAGCAGCGGCTGGCTTTAGTTTCACTGTCTGCTGCAATGCACCAGTAATCCTGCCCTGAATGCGGACTTGCAGGCACACACAGGAGTCCTTATTAGTCCCGACTAGGAGAATAAACACACCCACTAATTAAACCAGAAAAAGGTATTTTTATATCTAAACATTTTTCAACCAGACTTTTTGTTTATGTGTCTGCAAAAATTCCAATCCTCTGATGTAACATGTACTAAATAACTCTGCATACAGACACTGTTTTCAAATCATTATAGAGTTTGTGGATAAAAATCATTTTGTTCCTGAAATAATCATTTAACTTGATTTATGTGTTGGTACACATTTTACAGCACCTCAAATTCAAACTGCACTTTAATGTAATTGTATTCTAATTTGCTAAAGTATTTGAGTTTTTAAAAACTCCACAATCTGGGTCACCGCTTGCCAAACACTGGTGAGAAGCACTGATGTATACAAGTAGTTAAGGAATACAAATAAAGGTTTTGGTGTTGTTTACTGGTGTCATCTTTAAGTCTACATGTAGCTCTTATATGTGACTGCCATCTACTGGTCACACTTACCATTACACCATGTACCAAATAAAATAGCTCTGAGGTCGGTAAGCACAACCAGAATTATTCCGTACATTAGGTGCCCCGGGTTATAAGGCGCACTGTCGATTTTTGAGAAAATGAAAGGATTTTAAGAGCGCCTTATAGTCCGAAAAATACGGTATTACCTCAATCAAAATGTCTGTTACAAGATAGTGCATTAGTAAACAGTAGGGATGCAACAGTATTCGCTATAATCCTGCACGGGACAATCCAACTTAAATTTTTTTTAAATAATTGTGATGTTAATCGAGATCGGATGACATGGAAAAATTAATCGTAATAATTTTTTTTGCCACATCGCCCAGCCATACCTCTGATACTTATTTTGAAGTTGTTGAGATTTAGTTGGAATATGGAATCTTAACAGTCAAGATCAGAAACGTACCAGAGATGCTGACGGTGGCGCCCGCCTCGATGACACCGCTGTTGGGCCGCACGCAGTACCTGCGCGGCGCCGTCGTCTTGACTTTGAAACATACTCTTTTGTCGGAGGGGTTCTTCAGTTTGAGGCTGGTGGTGACGACATCTGTGAAGGGACCTGGTGGACACAAAGACCATGAGGTTAGCATCAACATCTGCTAGAATGAACACTTAATGTATTGCATTTCAATGCTAAAGCAAAATATACTTTACTTTGAAAGAAGAAAAGGTTGGCATAGAAGGTAAAAAAAGAAGTGGATTAGGTGGACAGGATGGGAGTGAATAATGAAATAGAGACATGTTGGGCATGAGTCAGACGTGGTCACTTACAACACTTGCTTGAGCATCTTGTGATAGGAGTTTGCTTCCCATTAGCCTGACCTCATGACTTACCTTTCAACTTTCATTTACTAATATTATTAAAAGTAACAAACGGCATCATAATGAGTTTTTTTTTTCATTTATTCTCGTGATCTAATTAGGGGTGTAACGGTACACAAAAATTTCGGTTTGGTAAGTACCTCGGTTTAGAGGTCACGGTTCGGTTCATTTAAGAAAACAACAAAATATAAATTTTGGGGTTATTTATTTACCAAATTTGCAAAATCTTCCACCAAAAATATTTTTCTTAGTGGAATATTTGATGTGAAGTAATGGGAACCTTGGATAGGTCAATAATTCATGATAACATTGATTTTGATTCAATATTATGTTTTGAGCAATGACAGTTTGAAAGGAAAAAAAAGCAGCTTTGTTTTATTAGTCAACATTGCAACTTTTTCTAAATTACATTTCACCTTTAAGCTTTTTTATTTCACTTTTGTTATGTTTTTGTTGATTTGAATAGTATTTTTAGAATGTGCCGTGGGCCTTTAAAATATTAGCTGTGGGCCGCAAATGGCCTCCGGGGCACACTTTTGACACCCCTGCTATAGATAATAAAAAATTATATGTGATAAATCTATGGATAAAAAGCAGAGCCTGGCGACGCATGCGCGTTTATCATAACTCTCTCTCTCTCACTGTCTCTGCCCCTCCCTCACCAATGCTGCTGCACGCACAATGTTTTGTTTTTAACCCCTTCTTAACCCTGAACGTACATTGAAAATACACGCAGCCCTAACTCAAAATGCCGGACATTTGAGGCATTTAAGAAACTCCGCCCTGACAGCTCCGCAAAAGAGGACATGTCCGGTGAAAAGAGGACGTATGGTCAGTCTATTGTAGCCCGTTAGCTGCTAGCATGCCGTGTGTTGTGCCTCGGTGTGCATTGTTTACACAACTTGCGCTACTTAATATGTCCTTGTGGAAACTCGTTCGGTACACCTCCGAACGGAAACGGAACCCCCTTACCGAAATGGCTCAATACAAATACACGTACTGTTACACCCCTAGATCTAATGAATGTTATTTCTATTCCACAAACTAAGTCAGAATATGTAACATTGATGCTGGTGTTTAGCATGGCTACACATCATGCACGAGTGAATGTTAAGACTGCTTATTCAACATGGAAGTGCTTAAATTATGAGGAAACACAAAGGAGGCTAAATTAACGCCATACAATGAGGCCGGTGTTTTATTGCTTAACTAAGCGGCTCGCTTATTTTTGGGCTTCTATGGCAAGAAAGTTCAACTGTGACTTCAAACATTTCATAAAGGTTTTCCACTGGTGACGTTTTGATGATTTCCATCATGTTGTATTGGATAAAAAAAAAGTGTTAAAAAAATGTTGTAGAATGAATAGAGTGTTTGTGCCTGCAGGTATTAAAGGATCTGTACGGGCTGCTTTAAGCTGGGTGAGCGTTGACAAAAGGCCACATTCACACGTTGACGGAGATAAGACGCAAGGCGTGACACTGCGGGTGGCCATGACTGAGATGTGGTTAGACACGCACGTTTTAGCATATTGCTAGTATGTACTCATTTTGACGAAATAGAAGCCTTGCAATTAATAAAAGTAGCGCTGTTGCTATCTTTTCTTGTTAAATGTAGCCAGACTGTAGAGTGTTTGTTCTCCCCACCCACAAGAATCGTTAAGAGAATCATCTGAAAAAATGGCAAGCAATTCCAAAGAATGTATATACACTGGGAACCGGTTCTGAACAAGAACTGGGGCCGTACTTATCAAGCTTCTTAGAGTGCCATTTTACACTTAAGTCCTGAGAATTTGCGAAATTTAGTCCTACTCTCAAACTTAAGAATAAAAGCTTTTTATCAACGTTCTTAAGTCTAAGAATCACTCCTACTCTCCACGATATTTAAGAGACCTTCAGAGGTGTCTCAAGTGGTTAGGAGTTGCCAGCAGGGGATGGCACTGAGGCGAGAGAGACGTGCGCCAACGTTCAGGGAACGGAACAATGTTTTTGTTTTTTTTTTATGACGAGCAGCTGATCAAACGGTATCGTTTAGACAGAGCGGATATTATTTTTGTCAAAGATTTAATACTTTTCGATTCCTTGTTGATTTCTGCATGTGTCTGCAGTGGGCTAGTATATATAGAGCCACCCACACCAGTTTCAAATTAGTTGCCTAATTAATGAATTGGAAAGAAAATGTTATGACAGTAGCGTATGTGTGTGGCCGTGAGGTGAGTGACGTCAGTGAGTGTGTGGGCGAGAGAAGAGAGGGAGCGGTAGCGTGAGTGCCGGCGTAGACTAGTTTGTTTTGTATCGGAGTGTTGCTGGTTACTGGGGTTCAATTCCCACCTTCTACCTTCCTAGTCACGTCCGTTGTGTCCTTGGGCAAGACACTTCACCCTTTGCCTCTGATGGCTGCTGGTTAGCGCCTTGCATGGCAGCTCCCGCCATCAGTGTGTGAATGTGTGTGTGAATGGGTAAATGTGGAAATACTGTCAAAGCGCTTTGAGTACCTTGAAGGTAGAAAAGCGCTATACAAGTACAACCCATTTATCATTTATCATTTATTTATATTATTTTGTAGTTTATTGTCAAAATATACACTCCCATTGTCCACTTCAATATTTCCAAGATATTTCTTTATTCTTAGACAAGGGATTCCCTTCCATGATTGGTCATTTCTATGGACACAGAAATGACGTCACCTAAAATTGCGTTTACGGCACATAGTAATGTCGTAATTCAGCTCTGAGTGTGACACTTAAGATTCAGTCCTACACTTCGCTGAAAGTGTGAGTAAGACGCTTGATAACTAACTTTTAAGTGCAGCTTTCAGCGAAGAATTTATTTACTCTTAAGTCAACTTTTAGCAGACTTCTTAGGAGTAATTCTAAGAAGCTTGATAAGTACGACCCCTGATTTTTGATTCCCATCCCTATACATCATTCTCTTAAAATGAAGAAATAACTGATACAAACTATAGTGTTTATAATGTTATCCTAAAATACGATAATGAATAATGATAATAATGCAAGTAACAATTTAAAATGATATAAACCTATTTTTCATTACTGTATAATTTTTTACCATTGTACTGGAAGGTAAATAACTTTGCTAGCCTAAATAACAAAAAGAGCACAATACAAAGTCAAATTCCTTATCATGAATTGATTAACGTGGACTTAAACAAGTTAAAAAACTTATTCCAGTGTTACCATTTTGTGGTCAATTGTACGGAATATGTACTGTACTGTGCAATCTACTAATAAAAGTCTCAATCAATCAATGTTACATGCTTGGCCAATAAAGAGGATTCTGATTCTGATAAACAAAAAAATTAGACTCCTTTCTAGGGCTGCAACTAACGATTAATTTGATCATCGATTAATCTGTCGATTATTACTTCGATTAATAATCGGATAAAAGAGAAACTACATTTTTATCCTTTCCAGTATTTTATTGAAAAAAAACCAGCATACTGGCACCATACTTATTTTTATTGTTTCTCAGCTGTTTGTACATGTTGCAGTTTATAAATAAAGGTTTATTAAAAAATAAATAAAAAATATAAATTTAAAAAAATATAAAAATAAAATTTGCCTCTGCGCATGCGCATAGCATACATCAAACGAATCGATGACTAAATTAATCGCCAACTATTTTTATAATCGATTTTAATCGATTAGTTGTTGCAGCCCTACTCCTTTCTGTAACCAAAAATGTAACTTAAATAAATATTGAACATCTTAAGGTGCATATTCCCCCCCGTTAGAAAAAGCATAGATCGGATTGTCTTTTTTTTTTTTTTTTCCATTGCGACATTCTTGCTTGTTCTTCCGTGTTGATGGGCTCATATTGCACATCCGGTTTGAAGCTGAAATATTCTCACAAAAAGACATTTGGGTTTGTAATCATACTTTTTCTTCCTAATTTTTGTACTTTTCATTAGCAAGTAGCGAGGCCACGCTATCTTCCCATTTATTTGTGTAAATCGGTGCTCTTATTACTCTTCCCAAGTCTGCTTTGTGATCTAATCTTGCATTTTGTAGGTCATCGACTATTTTTTGTAGCATCCAGTCTTGCTTCCCCTCGAGTCCTGTATTCAACGTCAAATCTTGCTTCCCCTTGTGTCCTGTGTCCAGAGACTCATTTTATTCAGATGACACCGAAAGTTTCGAAATTTGAGTTTTCTTCTAGATTTTGACATTGCAGCAGCTCGCTGACATCAGTGCCTCTTTAGCAGCGCGTATCAGCTTGCTAATGGCAGTTGCATCTTTAGAGACCTGCGGCACTTTTAATGTTTATTTCAACAATTTCGTACCTTGTGTTGTTCAGAGATCAACCTGAGGTTTGAGCCTGTCAACTTATATCACTCTGTTGTCTTAAGCACTTTAAAAACAGCTTCAAACTCTCGCTGTAGCTTCTGGTTGCTAGGCAACTGCTTTGAATTTCAGTCTCTTCCAACTTGCCTTATTTCAGCGAATTAATGCCTCTCACCGGACCAAAAGCAGTTTGAAGATGCCAGGTAACTCTCCTGTGGCTAAGGATGATGTTCGAAAACCGGTTCTCCCGATTGTTCGATAAGAAAATAACCGATTCAATGGATTCGAATCCCTTTTTGAAAAACCGTTCCAGTTATCGAAGCCGCTGTAGTAAAGAAAAAGATTTGGTTCTTTATTCGAATCCCTGGGAACGAATCCCGTGTCACAGGAAATGTCATGTGGCACGTCACAGGAAATGACGTAGCTCAGTCATTCGGCGGCAAATACAGAAGCAGCAACAATGGACCGGAAAAAACGCTCCAAGGCATGGCTTCACTTTACTAAGAAATACGACGAGGAAACGGCTATCTGCAATTATTGCCAGGCTTCGCTTTCCTGTAGGGGGAGCAGTACAACAAACATGTTGAAACAGGTTCAGGCCGTACATAACCGGAAGGTTAGAGAAACGTGTCGACACATCGAGAAGCAGCAACAGAGATGACGAAGCACGCCCCTCTTCCTCTGCTTCAACCTTCAGTCCCAGTGATAGTGCCGGTAAGTAACTAACGTTAACTGTTGCCGGTTCATTTCCATATCTGTTTACTTGTAGCATTTAGGCTAAAATAAAGTTACCTCTTATGTCAACCAAGACTGCAGTAATGTTAGCTAGACTAACGTTACCTAAGCATAGTCAGTGGTTAACGTTAGCCTTTTTGTATGTGTCTGATAACGTTAACGTTATCTTGTAGCCTACACCACTCCAGAGTTTGCAGGTCTGTTTAATAAATAATACAAATGAATGTGGGATTTTCCCTGAATGTATTTTTCTTAGGTGGCCCACACCTCCAGGCAACTTCAACCCTAAACTAACACCCTCCCTTCCACATCCTACCTCCCCGGATTGTAAATAATCAAATGTAAATAATCAACAAATGCAGAGGACAAATTTCACCACATCTAGTGTGTGTGTGACAATCATTGGTACTTTAATCTTTAAATGTAGATACTTGTTATGCTTTCTGATATCTCTCTCTCTCTATGTCCACTACTTGCTGTACATCTCCTACCAAGTCAGTCAATGTCCAATTCTCTGATGATGCAATTATTGATGACTGAAGTGTTGATATCAACCAAACCTAACCCCCCCCTCCACATCCCTCACCCCGGATTGTAAATAATTCAATGTATATACTCTGACGATTATCTTATGTGATGACTGTATTATGATGATAGTATATGTCTGTATAATGAATCAATTTAAGTGGACCCCGACTTAAACAAGTTGAAAAACTTATTCGGGTGTTAACATGTAGTGGTCAATTGTACGGAATATGTATTGCACTGTGCATTCTACTAATAAAAGTGTCAATCAATCAATCAATCAAAAAAACTAACAGTCAATATTTATTTTTTTTATTTTTTATTTTTCTTAAAAAATAAGTACGTTTTTGTTAAACCAAGTGTTGGTTTTTCCCCCATATACATCTGGATTCGATAAGATAATCGATAAGGAATCGGTTCGATAATGGCATCGAAATCGATAATTCCCTACCTATGGCCGTGATCACAAATCAGTGGTTCAAAAATCTTCAAATTGATCAAACCCCCGGTATCAAAAGCAGAGCCTTTTTCTTTGCATCTTCACCCATTGGCAGGGAGTGACACTATATTGATTTAATTTGTTTGATTTTACCTTGCCGTGATTGCGCGCCACGATCAATACATGTAGGGAAACCCTGTCGTCTATATCGCGCGACCCCAGTTAGCAGGGGTGTTTATTTTTGCGAATAGAGGTACACTTGGCAGTGGACACGCATTAATAAAGAGTAGAGAAGAGCCCAGCATGAACAACGGGCAAAAAGCACAGAAGAAGTTGCCTGTAGCAAAAAAAAAGAGTGAACATCATAAGTGAAAGTAAGACTATGAGCATGTACGTTCACCACAGTCGCCCACACTTCCTCCATCTATTACCTAACCCTGAGATGCCACCTTGGCTCATCTTGCTGCATGGAAGCCAAGTTCGGGTCCCCCGGGGGCCCATCCTGTTGGTCTAAAAATAGGAGTGAGAGGGGCTGCCCCCTCTCCTTGCTGGAGGAATCCCAGCAGAGCCTCAACAAGGCAAAGCAGTGCTTGCAGCAGCCCAGACCGATTTAGCTCGGTGTCTGCCAGGGGGACATGTTCCTTCAGCTCGCGTTACTTGGCAAACATTTGTCATGCTAAATGTCCCATTCAACACGGAAGAAATAGGCTACCAGGCTGCTAATGGAATAGGTGCATGATTGGGTTACATTTCAATTGAGGAGTATGTTGAGGAAGGTTGGCAAGCAAAGGACATCAATAAAAAAAAATCATGTGTTGCTCTGCTTCTGTTTGGTTAATGCAGCCAGTCTGATGACTTCATTCATTTAATCGGACATTAGCATTCATTTAATCTGATCAGTTGATTAATGCACAGGGAGCATTGACGGCATGTGACCTACCACAAAAAAAATACCCTCTCATTATTTAGCTTGGGTAAGCGACCCTGTCTTGCCTCCCGCAGATCCTGACATGCACCTCCCAAAAATGATAGCTTTGCATCCGCAGCGATGCAGACCGCAGAGCTGTGATTGGTCAGTTTTTGCCGAAGAGGGTTCAGACATTGTTCTTGAAATAAACTAATTATCGCATTGTTCCAAGAAAACAGTAATTGAACATTTGCATGCACACTGATATTGTGTACTTAATATCTCGGTTCGCTATAGGGCTGGGCGATATATCGACATACTCGATATATCGCGGGTTTGTCTCTGTGCGATATAGAAAATGACTATCGTGATATTTGAGTATACGTTTTCACGCAGTTGCTTTTAGCTGCGGGGCATTAAACTGCATGTGTTTGTCACTCTTTCCTGTCTCTCCTTCTCACAGAGACATAAAACAAGCGCACCTTCTTACATACGTCACATACTGTCACGTGAGCAACGTCACACGCTCCCGCGGAGCAGACAGGTAGCGACATGGTAACGTTAGCTGTGATGCTAACAGCTAACGGTGTGGTTTGAGTGGTAATACGAGAGAAAGAAGGTGCGAATCTGGCAACAAATGGATGAATGATTAATTCCCAAGAAAAACAGCACGGCTGGCGGTGGTTTGGCTTCAAGCGGGAATATGTCTTTACATGTCAACATCTCCGTTCTGTGCCACACCAAATAAATGCCGAAGCAACTATTTCCAGATCAACACCCGTAGGACATATACTATTTGATATGCAGCTCATTTTTATGTGACACGTATTGAAATATCTTGTGTGACATCATGTTTTAAACTATTGTAGTGGCGTTCTGTACTAAAAGTGCAATTTAATTTAGTGTTGTTTTGATAAGTCATCTTAGTGACATCATAATAGCTTGTTTTAAAATGTCTCTGACAATCTTGCACTTTCTGTTTTGGAAATGACATGAATGTTTGTGCCACTGCTTAAAAACTGTTTAATAAATACACTTTTGCTACATTGACTTAGTTGTGATTGCCCTCTCTGCATGAAAGTTTAAAAGTAGCATATATTAATGCAGTATGAACAACAATGTTTTAATGTAGACACATAGAATCATCATACTGCTGTGACTATATGCATCAAGTGTTCATTCAAGGCTAAGGCAAAATATCGAGATATATATCGTGTATCGCGATATGGCCTAAAAATATCGCGATATTAAAAAAAGGCCATATCGCCCAGCCCTAGTTCGCTACTTTAAAAAAAATGACTAAATGTTTTGATTTTCAGCTCGCTGTGTTATTAAGAAGTCACAAAGTACAACACTTTAACTTTTATTGCCAATCTTGTGCTAACAGGTTCAATTCCGACACAATCTTTCTCGTGCACAGACCTTTTTCTCACACACAACACTTCCTCAATCTCCGTCAATCACCTTTTAGGCACAGTACTTTCACAAAACATGGGGACTCTGAACTTAAAGGCCTACTGAAACCCACTACTACCGACCACGCAGTCTGATAGTTTATATATCAATGATGAAATCTTAACATTATAACACATGCCAATACGGCCGGGTTAACTTATAAAGTGACATTTAAAATTTGCCGCTAAACTTCCGGTTCGAAACGCCTCTGAGGATGACGTATGCGTGTGACGTGGCCCGGCGAACACGGGTATGCCTTCCACATTGAAGCCAATACGAAATAGCTCTGTTTTCATTTCATAATTCCACAGTATTCTGGACATCTGTGTTCGTGAATCTGTTTCAATCATGTTCATTGCATTATGGAGAAGGAAGCCAAGCAAGCAAAGAAGAAAGTTGTCGGTGCGAAATGGACGTATTTTTCGAACGTAGTCAGCCACAACAGTACACAGCCGGCGCTTCTTTGTTTACATTCCCGAAAGATGCAGTCAAGATGGAAGAACTCGGATAACAGAGACTCTAACCAGGAGGACTTTTGATTTGGATACACAGACGCCTGTAGAGAACTGGGACAACACAGACTCTTACCAGGATTACTTTGATTTGGATGACAAAGACGCAGACGTGCTACTGTGAGTATGCAGCTTTGGCTTTTTTTTGCGTATGTACGTAACTTTTTTAAAATATATAAGCTTTATGAACCTTGGGTTAGGTGAACGGTCTTTTGGGCTGAGTGATTGTGTGTGTTGATCATGTGTTTGAATTGTATTGGCGTGTTCTATGGAGCTAGGAGCTAGCAGAGGAGCTAGGAGCTAGCATAACACGTACCGTACCTTACGTGCGCGTCACGTACGTAACTTTTTAAAAATATATAAGCTTTATGAACCTTGGGTTAGGTGAACGGTCTTTTGGGCTGAGTGATTGTGTGTGTTGATCAGGTGTTTGAATTGTATTGGCGTGTTCTATGGAGCTAGGAGCTAGCAGAGGAGCTAGGAGCTAGCATAACAAACACGCAGGTGTTATTATGCAGGATTAATTTGTGGCATATTAAATATAAGCCTGGTTGTGTTGTGGCTAATAGAGTATATATATGTCTTGTGTTTATTTACTGTTGTAGTCATTCCCAGCTGAATATCAGGTCCCGTGAGTATGCAGCCTTGGCTGCTAAACATTCGATAACTTGACCGTATGTGCGCGTCACGTACGTAACTTTTTAAAAATATATAAGCTTTATGAACCTTGGGTTAGGTAAACTGTCTTTTGGGCTGAGTGATTGTGTGTGTTGATCAGGTGTTTGAATTGTATTGGCGTGTTCTATGGAGCTAGGAGCTAGCAGAGGAGCTAGGAGCTAGCATAACAAACACGCAGGTGTTTTTATGCAGGATTAATTTGTGGCATATTAAATATAAGCCTGGTTGTGTTGTGGCTAATAGAGTATATATATGTCTTGTGTTTATTTACTGTTGTAGTCATTCCCAGCTGAATATCAGGTCACCCTCGGCTCTCACAGCATCTTCCCTATCTGAATAGCTTCAACTCCCCACTAGTCCTTCACTTGCACTTTACTCATCCACAAATCTTTCATCCTCGCTCAAATTAATGGGGAAATTGTCGCTTTCTCGGTCCGAATCTCTCTCACTTCATGCGGCCATCATTGTAAACAATAGGGAACTTTGCGTATATGTTCAACTGACTACGTCACGCTACTTCCGGTAGGTGCAAGCCTTTTTTTTATCAGATACCAAAAGTTGCAATCTTTATCGTCGTTGTTCTATACTAAATCCTTTCAGCAAAAATATGGCAATATCGCGAAATGATCAAGTA
Source organism: Entelurus aequoreus (assembly GCF_033978785.1). NCBI lineage: Eukaryota > Metazoa > Chordata > Actinopteri > Syngnathiformes > Syngnathidae > Entelurus > Entelurus aequoreus. The sequence continues at coordinate 52,212,051 of NC_084746.1, read as the reverse complement.
TGACACATAGAATAGATCTGCTATCCCCGTTTAAATAAAAAAAATTCATTTCAGTAGGCCTTTAAATAACACATGAACGTAAACATTAAAACCAGCAGGTTGTTACAATGGTTGAACAGTTTTGTTTATTTTCAATTACATATCTCTCTCTTGTCCCATGTACCGAACGGCCGAAAAGTATTACAAATTCACCCGTCTTCTTGCACAGTCCATCTTCACAAATGTCTTTTCCTCTGGTTCATGAGTAAAATGCCCATTAAAGTAACCTGATTCTGAACGATTAGTTCCAGTGCAAACAGACAATATTGCAGTCGTCATCATTCTTTACAAGAAGGTCAGTATCTAGTCAACGGCAGCTGTGGTTGCTCCTTCAGGAGAAACTGCCACTTAGTGTTTTGAAGGAGAATTACAAGTCATGCGCTGTAAACAAATCAAGACGCCTTCAGGTAGGACGCAAGGTACGTGACGCAAGAGTATATTTCAGCCTTTAGGAAGAAATTACTGGCGAGGTGAAATAAGGAGGTGCATTTATCAGATTACCAGGCAGCACAGAGTCGCTAGTATCGCTCTGGCTGTCAGTGGAGAACTTGAGGATTCAACTGAGGGAATCCAAGTCGTGTTCAAGGGGCTCAACTTTGCTCACGTCTGTTTTTAGTTTTACTTCAAAGGCAAAACGGACCACACTGCCACTTTGACCTTTATGTAATGAATGTAATGTTTTGTACCCAAACGTGAAAATAAACAATACAAGCCAATCTGGTTTGGGACTAAATTGAGCGTTTACCGGTATGTTAACTGTAGTGTAGGACAGACAGGCACCAAATACAGCACGTTAAAGGGTAACGGCACTTTTTATGGAATTTTGCCTATCGTTCACAATCTTTATAAGGGGTTAGGGTTAGAAAAGACAAAAGGGTTTTTTTCTTGTGCATTCGAACATTCAAAAATCGACTTGTTCTAGGTGGCTAGCAATTCAGCTAATGAGAGCAAACAATTCTACCTCTAAATAACTTTAAAATGCATTCAAAAACCGCCAACAATACTTTGTTTATATTCTGTAACCTGTGTAATAATCAAACTGTAGCGACATTGTTATTGTAAGAGCGAACCCTGAGGAACTATATCATGGGAACACATTGGTGCGCTTCGGTATTAGCCGTAAAAGCTAACTATGGCAAGAGATAAGCTAGCTTCTACGTCAGCGCGAAAGACGTTTGAGTTTGTAATGCACAACACTGCGATAGAACACCAATCTGTCTCGATACCAATATTTTGGTACCACGAAAAATGGCATTATTGGCTTTATTTTAACAAAAAATAATACATTAAACATTTTTCTTATTGCAATTAAAGAACAATTTTGTCCTTAAATAAAATAGTGAACATACTAGACAACTTTTCTTTTAGTAGCATAGTATGTCCTATCTACACTTCTATTAAAATGTAATAAAATGTAATAAACACTTATTCTTCTGTTGTTTGGATACTTTACATTAGGTTTGGATGATACCACAAATTTAGGTATCGATCCGATACCATGTAGTTACAGGGTCATTCATTGGTCATAATTTAAGTTTTTGTGTGTCCAGGGAAGTATTTCCTGAGTTAATGAATATAATATGAATTTTTTTTTTTTTTTTAAAGAAAAAGATTTTGTGACGATAAAAAACATTGATGTAATCACAGTAGTATCGACTAGAAACGCTCTTGTACTTGGTATCATTACAGTGGATGTCAGGTGTAGATCCACCCATGTCATTTGTTTACATTGTGATGCCGGTGAGCTATTGTATCCTCCTACGGTGTGTAGTGAAGCCTGTCTACCTATTCCTCGTCCTGCAGGAATGATACTTGTCAAAAAACGGACTTTGTCGCCATGGAGGCAAGGATTAGTGATTTAGAAGAAGCTAAAACACAGCCGATTGTGGATGGACATTAGCCGCTAACTCGCTAGCCATGTTTTAAAGCACCTCTTCCTGTGGGCGTTTCAGTGTTATAACTTCACCTTTATCGTTAGTTTTTAAGCCAAAATGCATCCATTCTCCCTTTTCTGTCTACACAGTGTCTGCTTGTAAGTATTTTGTGATTGTGCGCTGCTGAACATGCTCCTCTGCTCGTAAAACTAAAAATGTCACGACAACGCGCCGTCATGCCTGTAAAAAATAAAAATATGGCAAACCGGTACTTTTCAAACAGAGTATAGTACCGTTTTTGATTCATTAGTACCGCGATACTATACTAGTACAGGTATACCGTACAACCCTAATCTGTACTGACTGAAAACATCAACAATCATATCATAGTGTCTGTAAAGTATTAGCCCACTGTAGTTGTAATGACACGCATGGCGTGCATCATGATCAATATAAGGTGTGACTCACTCGACAGACCGATGTTCGTCTGGGCGTTTTCTGTTGATTTTGGGTAAGCACGCCATTTTCGTCAATATAGCTTGTGTCCAAAATCCACATTTGCAGCTTTGAGTGACTTTCACCTCACTTTCCTGGCTTCTGTCTGCTCCAAAGTTTCACCTCCTTCTTTGTGCTCACATCTATAAGCAGTATTTCATCCTCAATATATTTAGCTTAAAAAATATAAAGTTGTAAACCCACATTTGTCCAAAAATAGTCGTATTTATTGTCTGTTACCAAGTCTGACGTGATTAGAAGACAAGGGTGTTTGATTCCGGAAGTAGGAACACAAGTTGTTGCCAAAAGTCAGATGTGCGCTGCTATGGAAACAGAAATCAATGTGTGGAAGAAATATATCCTGAACATTATTAAAATGATCAAAATACAATAAACATTGCACATATTACATAATGCTATGAACGTGTTTGTTATTACATTATATATACAATCCCCGTTTCCATATGAGTTGGGAAATGGTGTTAGATGTAAATATAAACGGAATACAATGATTTGCTAATCCTTTTCAAGCCATATTCAGTTGAATGCACTACAAAGACAACATATTTGATGTTCAAACTCAAACTTTATTTTTTCTTTGCAAATAATTAACTTAGAATGTCATGGCTGCAACACGTGCCAAAGTAGTTGGGAAAGGGCATGTTCACCACTGTGTTACATGGCCTTTCCTTTTAACAACACTCAGTAAAGGTTTGGGAACTGAGGAGACACATTTTTGAAGCTTCTCAGGTGGAATTCTTTCCCATTCTTGCTTGATGTACAGCTTAAGTTGTTCAACAGTCCGGGGGTCTCCCTTGTGCTATTTTAGGTGCCACACATTTTCAATGTCTGGACTACAGGCAGGCCAGTCTAGTACCCGCACTCTTTTACTATGAAGCCACGTTGATGTAACACGTGGCTTGGCATTGTCTTGCTGAAATAAGCAGCGGCGTCCATGGTAATGTTGCTTGGATGGCAACATATGTTGCTCCAAAAGCTGTATGTACCTTTCAGCATTAATGGTGCCTTCACAGATGTGTAAGTTACCCATGTCTTGGCCACTAATACACCCCCATACCATCACACATGCTGCCTTTTACACTTTGCGTCTAGAACAATCCGGATGGTTCTTTTCCTCTTTGGTCCGGAGGACACGACGTCCACAGTTTCCAAAAACAATTTGAAATGTGGACTCGTCAGACCACAGAACACTTTTCCACTTTGTATCAGTCCATCTTAGATGAGCTCAGGCCCAGCGAAGCCGACGGCGTTTCTGGGTGTTGTTGATAAACGGTTTCCGCCTTGCATAGGAGAGTTTTAACTTGCACTTACAGATGTAGCGACCAACTGTAGTTACTGACAGTGGGTTTCTGAAGTGTTCCTGAGCCCATGTGGTGATATCCTTTACACATTGATGTCGCTTGTTGATGCAGTACAGCCTGAGGGAATCGAATGTCACGGGCTTAGCTGCTTACGTGCAGTGATTTCTCCACATTCTCTGAACCCTTTGATGATATTACGGACCATAGATGGTGAAATCCCTAAATTCCTTGCAATAGCTGCTTGAGAAAGGTTGTTCTTAAACTGTTCAACAATTTGCTCAGGCATTTGTTGACAAAGTGGTGACCCTCGCCCCATCCTTGTTTGTGAATGACTGAGCATTTCATGGAATCTACTTTTATACCCAATCATGGCACCCACCTGTTCCCAATTAGCCTGTTCACCTGTGGGATGTTCCAAATAAGTGTTTGATGAGCATTCCTCAACTTTATCAGTATTTATTGCCACCTTTCCCAACTTCTTTGTCACGTGTTGCTGCCATCAAATTATAAAGTTAATGATTATTTGCACAAAAAATGTTTTTTATCAGTTTGAACATCAAATATGTTGTCTTTGTAGCATATTCAACTGAATATGGCTTGAAAATGATTAGCAAATCATTGTATTCCGTTTATATTTACATCTAACACCATTTCCCAACTCATATGGAAACAGAGTTTGTATATACTTGCAGTGTGTATATAACACGGAGGGTTTTGACGTTGTTTTAGAGGGCTTTCAAGGCTACAACGATGACTCACATGAGACGCATCTTTCAAGATTTTTAAAAAATAATTTTTTACACCGTGAAAAAAAAAAAAGACATGTGTAGTCTTGTCCCTTATAATGATAGTGAACAATAGACAAAATTCAACAGAACATGCAGTTCCCCTTTAAAGGCCAGAGGTTTTGCTTTACTACTGGCGAAGAAAGCTAGCAAAGGTCAGATGTTGAGCTTTGTTTATGCGTCCGTGTTTTTAATTCATCAACATTCCGACGGCAGCATCAGGCTCTTTTCAATTTTCTGAGGCAAGTACATACATGCAATCCTCTAATGAAGCACTGGGGGCAGTGTTTTCAAATGAATTGCTTTGCCTAGCAACCATGACACCTGTCAACTATTAAGCTTGTGTCGTTGGCGAACAATGACAACCAAAAGAGACGGTGAGCTAATGTCGGTGAGATCTATTGTAGATTTGATTTTATTTTACCACCAGAGGTAATGATGACAAATAATAAAAATACATCAAAAAGATTATTGGATCACAAGATTTGGTTGAAAAGAGTCATGTATGTTTAACTACTGTATTTATGCTTCTAGGCTTATGATTTAACTTTTTTTGGACGATTTCCTCTGCTTTCAGTCAGGTGTTGCTATGCAGAGTTTACCGCAGCGCTTTGTTGTTAAGGCGACCGCCTTAACAACAAAGAGCCACCGCCTAAACTAAAGTCTTAACAAGCTGCTCAGCTTAGTTCTGCACCTGCCTCTGTCAGTACGTCTCTGCAGCACCCAGCATTGATCTGATTGGTTACACGCAGAGCAGTAACAGCCAATCAGCAGTGCGTATTCAGAGCGCATGGAGTCAGCGGTCCTGCGGTGGGGTGAGCAGAAAGGTGTTGAGCAGGTAAGGCAGCGGACTCTCCCCAAATTATAATAAACACCTCCCAGTCAACTACTAGTAACATCACTGTGAGCCCTTTGACGTTCTAGAAACATAAGCGGCAGCTCAGCTCACTCGCAGTCCTTGAGGTGAAGGCTAATTAGCTTTTAGCGTAACATTAGCTCACTGTGCAGTGTGTGTGCGTGTGTGTGTTACGGACAGCAAAGCCCTGTCTGTCTGAGAGAAAGACAAGCATTATTGACCTACAGTTAACAACTAAGTTATTTCACTTTACCTTTTTCCGTGTTGATTGAGCTGTGTTGAAGCAGCAAAAAAATGACATTATGTTAAATGAAGAGTTTCCTGAAGCTACTTCAACGCAGTCTGTAGTCTATTGCCCCGGACTCGAATCCCTTTTTGAGAACCGGTACCCGTTATCGAGACCACTATAGTAAAGAAAAAGAGTGGAATCCCGTCCCGACCAGAAATGCTCCGTGGGACATCACAAGAAATGACGTCACGTAGCTCAGTCATTAGGCGCAGATAGGGAAAGCAGGAAAACAATGGACGGGAAAAAGCGCTCCAAGGTGTAATAAAGTTCAAAACAAAAGCTATAATCCAACAAATAACTTTACTGAGAGATTTTAGCAGGGTAAAAACATATGACGAACACTTTTACGACCAACCGGAAACATAGCAACCAGGCTAGCAACGCACCTCCTTTACGGCAGCTGTCGCAACGTTCTTAAAACAACCGCAGCACATACATATATATACAACACTGCAGCACATACATATATATACAACACTGCAGCACATACATATATATATATATACAACATATCTCCCTATTTTAACTTTTGTTTTTCTTTCCTTGTAAACAAAACAAAATCACACTGTATATGTGTTGTCTGTCTAATTATAAATAATGCAGACGAGGCGTGTTGGCTGAGTTCTTGACGTTTACTTTCACAGCGTGGCAACATGCAACACTTTTCAGGGCTACCGCGCATGCTCGTAACTCCCGTTGCATGCTGGGTAGTGTAGTTGTTATATTCTCTAGCTCATAACATTTTTCCCCCATAAAGAAATAATGTTAACTCAATAAAGTGTATTTCTTTTTTTAGCTTCAACTTTTCATTTATTAGCATTGTAACCACATTTGCAAAGAACTTTTCTCTTCATAGAATTTTCTTTCAATAAAGAAATAAAGTGCAAAAATGTCAAAGCATCATAACAAACAGTTATGTCAAATAGCAGCAGAAGTGCACTTTTTGGAGAGCTGTATTATTTTCAGTTTTGTGCCCAAGGGACTGATTTTATTTAACACTATATTATTATTTATACACCTATAGTGATCACAGAGACAGCTTGTTTTTGTGTTACTGTATATATTTGTTTCTCTGAAAAATCCCACTTAATATACTTTGGGTAACAACAGTCAATATTTTTTTTTTTTTTTTTTTTTTTTTTAGGGGGGTAACAGTCAATATTTATTTATTTATTAGATTTTATTTTTTTATTATATAATAAAAGTGAGCTTTTGTTAAACCAAATATTGTGTGTTTTTTTCCATATACAACAACCTATCTGGACTCGATAAGAGAATCGATAAGGAATCGGTTCGATAAGAGGATTCCATAATAGGCTCGAACTCGATAATTCCTTATCAAACATCATCCCTAAGCTTAACTAACACATTTTCTGGGGAAAACACTGCTATGCATCGCCTGGTAACGATCACATTTGGTTACATCATCGGGCGGCGATTACACTTTGCCTCACTTGGGACTAGGGTCCGCCCTAGATCCATCTTTCAGGTGGTTTTCGGTCCTGGACACCATTAACACTTGACTAAACAAACTACACGTTGCTAAGCAGAGTCAGCCTATCTGATGCCCTTTTAACAATAGTGTCAACTTAAGGCCTCGCCTGGTATCCCTTTATACTTCCTTTAAAATGTCAAACAACAGCACGGGGACTCCGACCCAAAAAAAGCAGTATAAGAGAGCTACTACCACCACCTTTTACTAATACAAATCATTCTGTCTGACAACCTTATCCTGTGTGCCTTGAGTGAAGCTATGTTTGCATTTTTTACTTTACTGCACTTTACTACGTGACTCTTGAACCCTCCCTGAGATAACAAAACACATTCCTGGCACTAAGTGACAACTTCGCCTGTTTTCAAATTAGGGTTGGGCGATATATCGATATACTCGATATATCGCGGGTTTGTCTCTGTGCGATATAGAAAATGACTATATCGTGATATTCGAGTATAGGTTCTCCCGCCGTTGCGTTTAGCTGCGGGGCATTAAACTGCATGCGTTTCTCACTCTTTCCTGTCTCTCCTTCACACAGAGACTTAAAACAAGCGCACCTTCTTACATACGTCACATACTGTCACGTGAGCAACGTCACACGCCCCCGCAGAGCAGACAGGTGGTGACATGGTAACGTTAGTTGTGATGCTAACAGCTAACGGTGTGGTTTGAGTGGTAGTACGAGAGAAAGAAGGTGCAAATCTGGTAACAAATGGAAGAATAATTAATTCCCAAGAAAAGCAGCACGGGGTCCATCGTCTGACGGTGGTTTGGCTTCAAGCGGGAATATGTCTTTACATGTCAACATCTCCGTTCGGTGCCACACCAACTAAACGCCGAAGCAACTATTTCCACATCAACACCGTAGGACATACACTATTTGATATGCAGCTCATTTTTATGTGACACGTGTTGAAATATCTTGTGTGACATCATGCACAAAGGTGCGCTTTATTTGTTTTAAACTATTGTAGTGGCGTTCTGTACAAAAAGTGCACTTTAATTTAGTGTTGTTTTGAAATGTCATCTTAGCGACATCATTCACAAAAGTGCACTTATAACTTGTTTTAAAATGTCTCTGACAATCTTGCACTTTCTGTTTTGGAAATGACATGAATGTTTGTGCCACTGCTTAATAACTGTTTAATAAATACACTTTGGCTAAATTGACTTAGTTGTGAGTTCCCTCTCTGCATGAAAGTTTAAAATGAGCATATATTAATGCAGTATGAACAAGAATGTTTTAATGTAGACCAGTGGTTCTTAACCTTGTTGGAGGTACCGAACCCCACCAGTTTCATATGCGCATTCACCCAACCCTTCTTTAGTGAGAAAAAAAACAAAAACATTCTTTTTCAAATTCAAGACAAAGTTATATGTTTTTTGGTAACACTTTAGTATGGGGAACATATTCTAAGTAACAAAGACTTAATTTAGAGTGTTTTGGACACTAGGGGAACATATTCTAAGTAACAAAGACTTAATTTAGAGTTATTTGGTTAGGGTTAGAGGGTTAGGGCCAGGGTTATAATAAGGCTATGCCGAATAAGGCATTAATATGTACTTAATAATGACTAGTTAAGAGCCAATATGTTACTAATTTGCATGTTAATAAGCAACTAATTAATGGTGAATATGTTCCCCATACTAAAGTGTTACCATGTTTTTTTACTGGTGCACAAAATGAACCGTGCATGACCCTCACCTTGTTCAAACAACAAAACCAACACAGTGCATAAACTCACAACAAATTACACACCTGCAAATCAGTCTGACTTCTGCTGTTGCCGTATCCGTAATACGCCGATAGGGAGAAGTTTTTATTTACACGATGAGTCGGATGTGTCTTGACCTCCGCCGAACCCCTGAGCCCGACTCACCGAACCCCTAGGGTTCCATCGAACCCAGGTTAAGAACCACCGATGTAGACACATAGAATCATCATACTGCTGTGATTATATGTATCAAGCGTTCATTCAAGGCTAAGGCCAAATATCGAGATATATATCGTGTATCGCGATATGGCCTAAAAAATATTGAGATATTTAAAAAAGGCCATATCGCCCAGCCTTGTTTCAAATGTAAACATGCTTAACTTCCCAACTACAGTTGCGATCGACCAATGCTACACACATGAGGTTGCCAGGGGAAGAATGCATGAAAATAAATATTTTAAAAAAGGATAGAAGGAGACGCAAACAGAGCTAGCAGGCGTCATCATGTATCAACTTGCAGTTTTTAAGAGGTTGTTCAAAATAATAATGTTTACAAAGTACAAAGAAGAATTATGAGAAATACTTTCAACCTTATTGAAAATAAGATATTCTTCAACTCAGTATGTTAATGACTGAATTAATTAATTACATATTACAAAAATGTTGTGTATATTAATTCACAGATGTTATTTTATAATATAAAAAGGTCAGTAAATGATTCTATATATTTTTAAATGCTCTGAAGTGGGAAAGGGGTAGGATTAAATAAGATTTGCTTCTTCCTACTCCTTTTCGGACATGATGTAAAGTGAAATGATATGAAATGGTGTGATGCATTATACTGTAATTGTGTTCATGTTCGAAATAAACTAAAGAAAGAGAAAGAAAGGAAGAACTTTGGCTGTGCTAAGCTAGCTCGGCGAGAGCGTTAGCCAGCGATTAAATGACACATCACTGAAACCTGATGAACGCTGCATTTCAACTATTGTTTTAATTCCGCCAAATGTGCCTTTTAATTACTCACAAGTTGCTGTCATAGCGTGACAAGCAAAGTAATGAGCGCGTTTTGAATCCATTCCCATAACATTCGTTGGGGTGGTCATTCTTTTTAATTGAATAGTTTAACCATTAAGCGAGTTAACAACCACACGCTTTACCTCTCTTAACTAGAGACGCTCTTTTAAAAAAAACGTGCAACCAAGCGAGTGGCGGCCACCACTTTCACCGAGTGTTTGCGAGGCGACTATCCGCCGGGGAAGCCCCGAGAGCCGGCTGCCCGCTTCAGGAAAGTGCGAGGATATTGCGGCCTTCCGGTCTGCGGCTAACTTTAAAATGGCGCTGAACGCTAGCTAGCTTGCAGCCACCGCCACAGCACAGGTACCACACCACCGCCACCCTCTTTGTGCGCCCTACGGTGGACCTACCTTTGAATTTGAGGTCGGAGGGAGGGTCGAGGACGAGGATCTGATCCAACTTTGACATTTTTTAGCCGAGGGAGGGGTGCGAGCGCGCGGGTTAGTGACAAGCGACCGACTGACTTCACCACGACCGCCACTGAGCAAGGAAGACGCCTACAGCGGAGCGTGCGCGTTCACCAAACACCAGAGCGCGCACGTACGCAGGGCCTGGCCGTGCACTGTTGCGCGCCCCCGCGGCCACCTGATATGATTAGGGTGCGGGTAACTCGATTAAAATACAGATTACAGATACATAGGAAGCTAGTCTAGTCGGACTCGACAAAAAACAGAATCAAATGAGGATCACGCTTGAGGAAAATAAAGTAAACATTTGCCGCTGACCTTCTTACTAGGGATGTCCGATAATGGCTTTTTCGCCAATATTCCGATATTGTCCAACTCTTAATTACCGATACCGATATAAACAGTCTTGGAATTAACACATTATTATGCCTAATTTGGACAACCGGGTATGGTGAAGATAAGGTCCTTTTTTTTTTTAATTAATAAAATAAAATAAGATAAATAAATTAAAAACATTTTATTGAATAAAAAAAGAAAGTAAAACAATATAAAAACAGTTACATAGAAACTAGAAATTAATGAAAATTAGTAAAATTAAGTGTTAAAGGTTAGTACTATTTCAGAACAATCATGTGTGCTTACGGACTGTATCCCTTGCAGACTGTATTGATATATATTGATATATAATGTAGGAAGCAGAATATTAATAACAGAAAGAAACAACCCTTTTGTGTGAATGAGTGTAAATGGGGGAGGGAGGTTTTTTGGGTTGGTGCACTAATTGTAAGTGTATCTTGTGTTTTTTATGTGGATTTAATAAAAAATATATATATAAATTTTAAAAAACAATACGATAATAAAAAAACCGATATCGATAATTTCCGATATTACATTTTAAACCATTTATCGGCCGATAATTTATCGGACATCTCTACTTCTTACTTTACCTTAAATCAGTGGCGTGCTAACCATGAGATTAGGGGTGTGGGGAAAAAAATTGCGATTCTCACGTTGTGCGATTCAGAATCGATTTACATTTTTCAAAAATCGATTTTTTATTTTTTTTTATTTTATTTTTATTTTTTTTATTAATCAATCCAACAAAACAATACACAGCAATACCATAACAATACAATCCGGTTCCAAAAGCAAACCCGACCCAGCAACACTCAGAAGTGCAATAAACAGAGCAATTGAGAGGAGACACAAACACCACACACAACAAACCAAAAGTAGTGAAACAAAAATGAATATTATCAACAACAGTATCAATTAGGGATGTCCGATAATGGCTTTTTGCCGATATCCGATATTCCGATATTGTCCAACTCTTTAATTACAGATACCGATATCAACCGATACCGATATCAACCGATACATGCAGTCGTGGAATTAACACATTATTATGCCTAATTTGGACAACCAGGTATGGTGAAGATAAGGTCCTTTTTAAAAAAATTAGTAAAATAAGATCAATAAATTAAAAACATTTTCTTGAATAAAAAAGAAAGTACAACAATATAAAAACAGTTACATAGAAACTAGTAATGAATGAAAATGAGTAAAATGAAGTGTTAAAGGTTAGTACTATTAGTGGAGCAGCAGCACGCACAATCATGTGTGCTTACGGACTGTATCCCTTGCAGACTGTGTTGATATATATTGATATATAATGTAGGAAGCAGAATATTAATAACAGAAAGAAACAACCCTTTTGTGTGAATGAGTGTAAATGGGGGAGGGAGGTTTTTTGGGTTAGTGCACTAATTGTAAGTGTATCTTGTGTTTTTTATGTTGATTTAATTAAAAAAACAAACAAAAAAAAAACAACCGATACCGATAATAAAAAAAAACGATACCGATAATTTTCGATATTACATTTTAACGCATATATCGGCCGATAATATCGGCAGGCCGATATTATCGGACATCTCTAGTATCAATATTAGTTACAATTTCAACATAGCAGTGATTAAAAATCCCTCATTGACATTATCATTAGATATTTATAAAAAAAATTTAAAAAAAAGAACAATAGTGTGACAGTGGCTTACACTTGCATCGCATCTCATAAGCTTGACAACACACTGTGTCCAATATTTTCACAAAGATAAAATAAGTCATATTTTTGGTTCTTTTATAGTTAAAACAAATGTACATTATTGCAAACAGTTGATAAAACATTGTCCTTTACAATTATAAAATATTTTTACTCTGCTTGCATGTCAGCAGACTGGGGTAGATCCTGCTGACATCTATGTATTCCATGAAGAGACAATCCTTTTCAATCGGGGAAATATCGTTTTTGAATCGAGAATCGCGTTGAATTGAAAAAAATCAATTTTGAATCGCATCGTGACCCCAATAATCGATATTGAATCGAATCGTGGGACACCCAAAGATTCGCAGCCCTACTTCTTACGTTACCTTAAAGTTGAAGGTAATGTAAGAAGTAGGGCTGCTTAAAGTTGAAGGTAATGTAAGAAGTAGGGCTGCTTAAAGTTGAAGGTAATGTAAGAAGTAGGGCTGCTTAAAGTTGAAGGTAACGTAAGAAGTAGGGCTGCTTAAAGTTGAAGTTAATGTAAGAAGTAGGGCTGCTTAAAGTTGAAGGTAATGTAAGAAGTAGGGCTGCTTAAAGTTGAAGGTAATGTAAGAAGTAGGGCTGCTTAAAGTTGAAGGTAATGTAAGAAGTAGGGCTGCTTAAAGTTGAAGGTAATGTAAGAAGTAGGGCTGCTTAAAGTTGAAGGTAATGTAAGAAGTAGGGCTGCTTAAAGTTGAAGGTAATGTAAGAAGTAGGGCTGCTTAAAGTTGAAGTTAATGTAAGAAGTAGGGCTGCTTAAAGTTGAAGGTAATGTAAGAAGTAGGGCTGCTTAAAGTTGAAGGTAATGTAAGAAGTAGGGCTGTTTAAAGTTGAAGGTAATGTAAGAAGTAGGGCTGCTTAAAGTTGAAGTTAATGTAAGAAGTAGGGCTGCTTAAAGTTGAAGGTAATGTAAGAAGTAGGGCTGCTTAAAGTTGAAGGTAATGTAAGAAGTAGGGCTGCTTAAAGTTGAAGGTAATGTAAGAAGTAGGGCTGCTGATTTGGCACCATTTTTTAAATTGAAAAAACCTGGAGGCACACTACCAACAGAAAACATTAAAAAAAATTAAACTCAGCAGTCGATATTGACAGTAAAAAGTCGTTTTGGCAATAGCCGCCGACCGCACGGATGATCGTGGTGAAGTCCTTCGTCCTTCCGTCGATCGCTGGAACGCAGGTGAGCACGGGTGTTGATGAGCAGATGAGGGCTGGCTGGCGTAGGTGGAGGGCTAATGTTTTTAGCATAGCTCTGTGAGGTCCCGTTATACTAAGTTAGCTTCAATGGCGTCGTTAGCAACAGCATTGTTAAGCTTCGCCAGCCTGGAAAGCATTAACCGTGTATTTACATGTCCATGGTTTAATAGTATTGTTGATCTTCTGTCTATCCTTCCAGTCAGGGGTTTATTTATTTTGTTTCTATATGCAGTTAAAGCACGATGCTATCACGTTAGCTCCGTAGCTAAAGTGTTTCGTCGATGTATTGTCGTGGAGATACAAGTCACTGTGAATGTCCATTTCGCGTTCTCGACTCTCATTTTCAAGAGGATATAGTATCCCAGGTGGTTTAAAATACAAATCCGTGATCCACAATAGAAAAAGGAGAGAGTGTGGAATCCAATGAGCCAGCTTGTACCAAAGTTACGGTCAGAGCGAAAAAAGATATGTCTTCCACTGCATTCTAGTCCGTCACTCTAACGTTCCTCATCCACAAATCTTTCATCCTGGCTCAAATTAATGGGGTAATCGTCGCTTTCTCGGTCCGAATCGCTCTAGCTGCGTTGAAAACAATAGGAAAATATGAGGAGGCTATCAACTGACTACGTCACGCTACTTCCGGTACAGGCGAGGCTTTTTTTTATCAGAGACCAAAAGTTGCGAACTTTATCGTCGATGTTCTCTACTAAATCCTTTCAGCAAAAATATGGCAATATCGCGAAATGATCAAGTATGACACATAGAATGGATCTGCTATCCCCGTTTAAATAAAAACATTTCATTTCAGTAGGCCTTTAAGGTTACACCGAGGTTTGGGTATGACGTCTGGGTAAAGGTTAGTCCGAGTCCTGACCTTTAGCTAGCCAGTCAGTCGCAAGGATGTGGAGCACAGACCTCCGCCAAGGCCCAACAATCCCACAATTTTGTCAGGAAGACAACATTCACTGTTCACTATGAACCCACAGTGCCTCCTTATCTGGCCCATGGAAACCAATGAAGCAGATTCGAGGTAATCCTGTTAATTAAAGGAACACTACACAGATGATAAAACACAAACTGATAGAATAATCACAATTTTATTACATTGATTAATTACATAAAGAAGTTACACAGGATACAAGAACAGCATGCATGATTCTTGCCAGAAAAAAAAGGCACTGAATGTAAAGTCATTTACTTCTTTACCAGGTAATGTGCAGCTCCGCTCCCACCTGATTGGTGGCCACCTGGTGTGATCCCCTTGTAAGCTCAATGAGTTTCAGCATCTATGAGATGAGAACGTGATGAAATGTGGCCAGAGGACGCAGGATTGCTGCAAAAACCTGCCTCATATACAGTATAACATGTTAGTTTATGACAGGGGTGTCAAACTCATTTTACATCTGGGGGCCGCATGGGAGGAAAATCCACTCCCAAATGAACCGGACTGGTAAAATCACGGCACAATAACTTTAAAATAAAGACAACTTCAGATTGTTTTCTTTGTTTAAAAATAGAACAAGCTCATTCTGAAATTGTACAAATCATAACGTTTTTTGTTACAATTACCTGTTGCGGTTAATATCAATCAATCAATCAATGTTTATTTATATAGCCCTAATTCACAAGTGTCTCAAAGGGCTGCACAAGCCACAACGACAGCCTCAGTTCAGATCCCACATCAGGGCAAGGAAAAAGTACAAACTGTATACTTTATTTGTCGTTATTTATACTTTCTGAATAAATTATGTGCTAATGTTAATCAGTCAACTCATTGGTGTTCATTTTCAATCTATCAAGATAGTCTTTGTTTGAAAATAGAACAAGCACATTCTGAAAGTGTACAAATCCTAATGTTGTTGGGTTTGTTTGTTTTTACAATTACCTGTTGCTGTTAATTGCACATATACTTTATTTGTCGTTATTTTTATTTTCTGAATAAATTATGTGGTAATGTTAATCAGTCAACTCATTGGTGTTTATTTTCAATCTATCAAGATAAAAAAACTATCAAAATCAAATTACAGGATGTTATTTATGTAGTTTGCTTATTTTCCTCGACTGGTGCACTATCATCATGTGGTTTATTTTTCTGTACATACATGTATGTAGCATCATCTACAATAGTGGTTCTTAACCTTGTTGGAGGTACCGAACCCCACCAGTTTCATACGCGCATTCACCCAACCCTTCTTTAGTGAAAAATAAAATGTTGTTTTTTTCAAATTCAAGACAAAGTTATATGTTTTTGGTAACACTTTAGTATGGGGAACATATTCTAAGTAACAAAGACTTAATTTAGAGTTATTTGGTTAGGGTTAGGGTTATAATAAGGCCATGCCGAATAAGGCATTAATAAGTACTTAATAATGACTAGTTAAGAGCCAATATGTTACTAATTTGCATGTTAATAAGCAACTAATTAATGGTGAATATGTTCCCCATACTAAAGTGTTTTTTTTACTGGTGCACAAAATGAAGCGTGCATGAACATCACCTTGTTCAAACAACAAAACCAACACAGTGCATAAACTCACAACAAATGACACACCTGCAAATCAGTCTGACTTCTGCTGTTGTTGTATCCGTAATACGCCGATAGGGAGAAGTTTTTATTTACACGATGAGTCGGGTGTGTCTTGACCTCCGCCGAACCCCTGAGCCCGACTCACCGAACCCCTAGGGTTCCATCGAACCCAGGTCAAGAACCACTGATCTACAAAAATACAAAGAATTGCTATTGTGACATCTAGTGGACACATTTAGAACAACTGTTTCTTTCATTCAAAAATTTCAGGTTCATTTTTATACTTAGCAAACTTATCTGAGTCTGTAAATTAGTTTGCTTATTGATGATTTTTGTTTGGTTTTGTATTGTGTAGTTATATTTGTATGGTAATTATTATCCTGTGACTGTAAATTGTTTGCTTGTTTTTTTTATTGATGCTTTTAATTGTTTCTGTTACAATTATATGTTTTAATTGTATTGAGTTTGTGGACCCCAGGAAGACTAGTGGGTTGTTGTGGCAACCAGCTAATAGAGATCCTTAATAAAAATCAAATCAAATCCCGCGGGCTGGATAACACCCGTTCGCGGGCCTGATCCGGCCCCCGGGCCGTACGTTCGACACCCCTGTTTTATGACACTAAAAGACTTTCCACATGCTTAATCGTACAAAAAAGTAGAATGTAGAACACTTTTTGGGTAACAACACATGGAAAGACGCACATGGTCCCTGTCGTGAAAACACAAGGCACATGAGTCAATGTAAACAATTCTATTAGGTGAAGGCTTACAGTATTTTAGCAGGGGGCGCTATACTGTAACCACCATGACAGTTATTGTGAGCAGCATTGGTAAAACCCTTAAAAACATCAAATTAGCGGAATAAAAGGCTGCACCTGTGCTACATTCTGTACAAATAAAAGTGGAATTAGGATCAAAACTGCTACCGTTTAAGAGCCACAGTGCTTTGAGGGAAGGGAAAAGTGGTGTAAGTATTCCATCCAGCTATCCATTTTCTACCACTTGTTCCTTTCTACGTAATAAGCTCTGGACTTTACCGTACAGACTGGGGTTGCAATTCAGCCTCACGCCACCAGAGGACGGCATTTGAGAAATACTGAAAGTGGAAGTGTTTTGTTCAGCAAAGCAGTGCCGCAGCACGACTAGCAACACTTCCTGCTGGACAGAGCCGGCTGCCGGGTCAGTTTGAAAGACTGGTTGATCTCCGTGTCGGGATTTTCCAGCGGCGGAATCTGTTTGCCTGGAATCAAAGAGCACACATTTATCCCAAATGAACAGTGAAACTTTTTATTTTACAGTGGAACTTTATTGTAGTTTTGCATTTTCTATTATCACATTTTTCAAGTCAGAGTGACACATTTATCCATCCATCCATTTTCTACCGCTTGTCCCTTTTGGGGGTGGCGGGGGGTGCTGGAGCCTATCTCAGCTACAATCGGGCGGAAGGCAGCGTACACCATACTTGCCAACCCTCCCCAATTTCAGTGCCCCTCCCGAAAATCTCCCGGGGCAACCATTCTCCCCAATTTCCACCCGGACAACAATATTGGGGGCGTGCCTTAAAGGCACTGCCTTTAGCGTCCTCTAGATCAGTGTTTTTCAACCACTGTGCCGCGGCACACAAGTGTGCCGTGAGATACAGTCTGGTGTGCCGTGGGAGATTATCTAATTTCACCTATTTGGGTTAAAAATGTTTTTTGCAAAGCAGTAATTATAGTCTGCAAATGATGTGTTGTTGTTGAGTGTCGGTGCTGTCTAGAGCTCGGCAGAGTAACCGTGTAATACTCTTCCATATCAGTAGGTGGCA
This sequence comes from Entelurus aequoreus, assembly GCF_033978785.1. Classification (NCBI taxonomy): domain Eukaryota; kingdom Metazoa; phylum Chordata; class Actinopteri; order Syngnathiformes; family Syngnathidae; genus Entelurus; species Entelurus aequoreus. The sequence continues at coordinate 52,194,095 of NC_084746.1, read as the reverse complement.
GCAGGTAGCTAATTGCTTTGTAGATGTCGGAAACAGCGGGAGGCAGCGTGCAGGTAAAAAGGTGTCAAATGCTTAAACCAAACATAAACAAAGGGTGAGTGCGCCTAAGAAAAGGCATTGAAGCTTAGGGAAGGCTACGCAGAACGAGACTAAAACTGAACTGGCTACAAAGTAAACAAAAACAGAATGCTGGACGACAGCAAAGACTTACTGTGGAGCAAAGATGGCGTCCACAATGTACATCCGAACATTGATTGACTGATTGATTGAATTGATTGATTGATTGATTGATTGAAACTTTTATTAGTAGATTGCACGGTGAAGTACATATTCCGTACAATTGACCACTAAATGGTAACACCCGAATAAGTTTTTCAACTTGTTTAAGTCGGGGTCCACTTAAATTGATTCATGCTACAGATATATACTATCAGATATATACTATCATCATAATACAGTCATCACACAAGATAATCATTAGAGTATATACATGGAATTATTTACATTATTTACAATCCGGGGTGTGGGATATGGAGGGGGGGGGTTTAGGTTTGACAATCAACAATGTCCCCACAAAGAAGGATGAAAACAACTGAAATATTCTTGAATGCTAAAACAAAGTAGAAATGACATGAAACTGCTACAGGAAAATACCAAAAAAAGAGAAAAAGCCATTAAAATAGGAGTGCAAGACAAAAACCAAACCACTACACACAGGAAAACAGCAAAAAAGTCAAAATAAGTCAGGGTGTGATGTGACAGGTGGTGACAGTACACCAACTTTGAGACAAGAGCTATAGTGATGCATGCTTGGTTATGCTTTAAAGTCATATCCAACAATTGCGACAACGACTTTTTACTGTCAACTGAGTTTCGTTTTTTAATGATTTCTGCTGGTGGTGTGCCTCCGGAATTTTCCAACGCAAAAAATGTGCCTTGGCTCAAAAAAGGTTGAAAAACACTGCTCTAGATCAGTGGTTCTCAACCTTTTTTCAGTGAACATTTTTTTAATTCAAGTACCCCCTAATCAGAGCGAAGCATTTTTGATTGAAAAAAAGAGATAAAGAAGTAAAATACAGCACTATGTCATCAGTTTCTGATTTATTAAATTGTATAACAGTGCAAAATATTGCTCATTTGTTGTGGTCTTTCTTGAACTATTTGGAAAAACAGATATAAAAATAACTAAAAACTTGTGGAAAAATAAACAAGTGATTCAATTATAAATAAAGATTTCTACACATAGAAGTAATCATCAAGTTAAAATGCCCTCTATGGGGATTGTAATAGAGATCCATCAACTTCATTCGAAACATTTCTTCAGAAAAAAAGAAATCTTTAACATCAATATTTATGGAACATGTCCACAACAAATCTAGCTGTCAACACTGAATATTGCATTGTTGCATTTCTTTTCACACTTCTTTTTGACAGACATTTCACAAAAAATCTCACGTACCCCTTGGCATACCTTCAAGTACCCCCATTTGAGAACCACTGCTCTAGATCAGTGGCCCCCAACCACCGGTCCGTGGATCGATTGGTACCGGGTCGCACAAGAAATAAAAAAAAAATAAAATAAAAAAAAATAAATATATATATATATATTTTTTTTAATTAAATCAACATAAAAAACACAAGATACTTACAATTAGTGCACCAAGCCAAAAAACCTCCCTCCCCACTCATTCACACAAAAGGGTTGTTTCTTTCTGTTATTAATATTCTGCTTCCTACATTATATATCAATATATATCAATACAGTCTGCAAGGGATAAGCACACATGATTGTATTTTTTTATGACAAAAAAAAATAAAAAAAATACCATACCCCCCCTGGTCCGTGGGACAAATTTTCAAGCGTTGACCGGTCCGCGGTTACAAAAAGGTTGGGGCCCACTGCTCTACATAGATAGTACTTTATCGATTCCTTCAGGAGAGTTCCCTCAGGAAAATTAAAATACAACCTGTCATCACGTCCGCTTTTCCTCCATACAAACAGCGTGCCGGCCCAGTCACATAATATATGCGGCTTTTACACACACATAAGCGAATGCAAAGCATACTTGGTCAACAGCCATACAGGTCACACTGACGGTGAGCGTATAAACAACTTTAACACTGTTACAAATATGCGCCACACTGTGAACCCACACCAAACAAGAATGACAAACACATTTCGGGAGAACATCCGCACCGTAACACAACATAACACAACAGAACAAATACCCAGAACTCCTTGCAGCACTAATGTCGTAGAATTTCTGACCTTTTGACCTATATTTCTTGTCTTTTAAGAATGTCCGCTCATTTTCAATTCTCTTGTATTTTGTGCCATTGAATGGACCAGTTGTGGGACAAAAGTGAATATTAAGTCGTGCCAACCTGTCTACAGAATGTGTTGACTGTCTAAAGGATTCGAGTTGTTATGGAACAGATAGGGAAAACAACAAGACATTGACGCATTTAGATAACAAACAATGACGCACAAGAGACATATAAAAAATGGCAGAACACCGGAACTGGACAGTGATTTTGGCTTGTGTGTGTCTTGTTTGCTCCGGAGTAACATGTGGTCTGTCTGCACGGCCAACTTAATTCAACCTGCACTTCTGATAATGGGTAAATACATTTGTTGTACTAAACTACTTTTGTTGCCTGTTTAAGCTTCGGACAATCCACTACACTAACTCTTCCGGGACGCTACAATATACACCCCCCATTTTTATGCCGATGATTGCCAGATTTATTTTCCCATGGCACAAAAGAACACGGTTCAACGTCTTATTGACTGCCTGCACGATATCAAAGTCTGGCTTTCAGCTAACTTCCTGAGCCTAAATGAAGACAAAACAGAAGTTATGTTGTTCGGTCCAAGTCGCTCCCCCTCCCCCAACGACGACCTCGGCACTCTGACCCCGTATCTCAGCGACTGTGTCACAAACCTGGGGGTAAAGTTCCACTCAGATTTTAAATTCGAAAAACAAATCAGCAGCGTCGTACAAAAAAGCTTTTATCAATTACGCCAAATAGCGAAAGTGAAACCGCTTCTATCAGGACATGATCTGGAGAAATTAATCCACGCCTTTATCTCGACTCGTTTAGACTACTGCAATGCCCTGTATGTAGGCATTAGCCAGGCCTGCAGCTCGTGCAGAACTCTGCTGCTCGTCTGCTAACACAGACCCGCAGACGTGAGCACATCACCCCTATATTAGCGTCCCTTCACTGGCTCCCTGTGCGTTACAGAATCAATTTTAAACTCCTTTTATTTGTTTTTAAATGTCTAAACAACCTCGCGCCAACATATCTCTCCGACCTCCTTCAGCCTTACTGCCCCACCCGATCCCTAAGATCAGCCGATCAGCTGCTACTGACGATCCCGGACACAAGGCTGAAGCTTAGAGGTGACAGAGCTTTCGCTGCTGCTGCTCCCAAGCTCTGGAACGACCTACCTCTGAGTGTTAGACAAGCCTCCTCTCTTCCTTTTTTTAAGTCTCTCTTAAATTTTATTCATTTATTTTTTATCGTGTTCTGTTGGTGTTGTGTTGTGTTTGCTCGGTTCTCGTATTATTTTTAACCTGCCCGTTGTACAGCACTTTGGCTACCCCTGTGGTACATTTTAAATGTGCTTTATAAATAAAGTTGATTTGATTTGATTAAGTATCGGTTGATATCGGAATCGGTAATTAAGAGTTGGACAATATCGGGATATTGGCAAAAAAGCCATTATCGGACATCTCTAGTTAAAAGTTGTTAACACAAAACATGGTCCAACGGTAAAAAAAAAATAAAATAAAATAAAAATCCAGGATCCAAACATTAACTGATCTCCCTAACCTTGCCTACTAGTCTGTATTTTTTGCATATTTGTGACCCGTGCTAGCAAAATGAGTCGGAATACGCACAGGCTAATTTTGAGCTACAGGCAAATAAGTGAAAAAAATTTATCTTGGTTGAAATTTGAGATTTTCACAAAAATGAGTCCATAAAGCCACAATCTAGCGATCCCAATCATGGAAATAGCAAGAAAACATCTTAAATCACCTTTATTTGAAGGTTTTGTACGAGGTATGTCTTCAGAAATTAGTCCTTTGTGTTAAAATTCCTTGAGAAAATGAAGTGTTTTCAACGCTCACTCGCGGCAATAAGGGGGAATCCCCCTAGCCATACTTGCTATCATTGTGACGCCAAGTTGACCTACTTTCTAAAAATGAGCATGGAATTCCCGATGACGCCATTCTGAACCAATAGAATTCGAGTTCTTAAACCTGTCCCGACGTAAACAAATCCGGCTTGTTGCTAAGCGGTCGCTGTGAGGCGCACCCTCATTGGTTGAATCACCCCGCGCGGTGCATTGTGGTATCATGGCAGCGCCCGGATGAAAAACAACACAGTAATTCCAGCGGAATATTTGGTGAAAAAAGGTGATTTTCGAACATTTAATTATTATTTTTGTGGTTAAGTTAGAGTGTTTTACATTCCGTAATGGATTTAGAAGGTGGAGAGGGTACACAGGCGGTTGCAAGTGCGCTAAATTCACTGGCGAATCTTCTTAGTGCTGCTGGTCAGGAATATTACGGACAGCTGACCAGCTGACAAACTGACCAGTCAACTAAAAAACTGTGACATAACAGTGTTGACATTTTTGTACATAACCGTTTTCAATAGAGTTGAATATAGATTTTTCCTTTAGACATGGGATTTGACTTTAATTGTACCAATTTTGGTGTTGCTACAAGGACTTTTAAGGTATGGTTGCTATGGAGTTTTGTTTTGGAACATTCTGTTCTGGAACGGTCAACTTTAAGCTATACTGTTAGATAAGCTCAGAGCAATCGGATTTAACAAAACCTCTTGGAGCTGGATGCAGTCTTACTTGGAGGGGAGGGAGCAGGTGGTAGAGGTGAATGACACCGTGTCCCCCCCCCCTCTCGGTGAGCTGTGGAGTCCCCCAAGGCAGTATATTGGGACCTTTACTGTTCCTAATATACATAAATGACATGTCATCGGCATGCGACTGTGAATTGTTCTTGTTTGCGGATGACTCTGCCTTGCTGGTATCCGACAAGGACAAGTCACAGGTGGAGAAAGTCCTCAGTGCTGAGCTCTGTAGAACTTGCACCTGGCTCGCTGACAACAAGCTATCCATCCACTTGAGTAAAACAGAATCCATCCTGTTTGGGTCCTACATCAAACTTAAGAAAGTCAATGACTTCACCATAAAAGTAGGTGACAGTGTCATCACCAGGAAAGATGAGGTCACCTACCTAGGTTCCATTCTAGAGGCTAACCTTTCCTGTGATAAAATGGCAACCAAGGTAATCAAAAAGGTCAACCAACGAACGAGATTTCTCTACAGAATTTCCTCTCTGGTCAACAAAAGCACCTTGAGGATTCTGGCGGGAACTCTCGTTCAACCCTTTTTCCATTACGCATGCACCTCCTGGTACCCTAGCACCTCCAAAACCCTCAAATCTAAACTCCAAACATCTCAGAACAAGCTAGTCAGGTTACTTCTAGACCTCCACCCCAGATCCCACCTCACTCCTACCCACTTCTCTAAAGTGGGCTGGCTCAAGGTGGAGGACAGAGTTAAACAACTTGCACTGAGCCTAGTCTATAAAATCCGCTACACCTCCCTGATACCGAAGTACATGTCAAACTACTTCCTTAACGTAAATGACCGCCATAACCACAACACCAGGGGGAGCTCCACTAACCACGTTAAACCCAGATTCCGAACTAACAAAGGTCTTAACTCATTCTCTTTCTATGCCACATCAATGTGGAATGCGCTCCCAACAGGTATAAAAGAAAGGGCATCTCTATCCTCCTTCAAAACCGCAATAAAAGTTCACCTCCAGGCAGCTACAACCCTAAACTAACACCCTCCCCGGATTGCTAATAATCAAATGTAAACAATCAAATGCAGATACTTTTTCTTATGCCTTCTGATCTCTCTCTCTCTCTCTCTCTCTCTATGTCCACTACTTGATGTCCATATCCTACCCCCCCCCCCCTCCACAACCCTGATTGTAAATAATGTAAATAATTCAATGTGATCATCTTGTGTGATGACTGTATTATGATGATAGTATATATGATAGTATATATCTGTATCATGAATCAATTTAAGTGGACCCCGACTTAAACAAGTTGAAAAACTTATTGGGGTGTTACCATTTAGTGGTCAATTGTACGGAATATGTACTTCACTGTGCAACCTACTAATAAAAGTCTCAATCAATCAATCAATCAAAGCTGTTTTTTCTCAAAACGGACCCTCAAACTCGGTCGACTTCAATCGGATGTAACTCGGTCATTTTCTGTCCGATTCTAACAAACCATATATCATTTTGAAGGTCCTTAGATGGAGAATGTGGAAATAACAATAACTCCGTTTTTAAAATGTCCTCATTGTGACTCATTTTGCCAGCACGGGTCACATTTGTGTACAGTACAATTTAGTACTGGCAAAAAAAACCAGGTTGCACTAAACGCATCACTCATAACGAGGCACGCTAATAAAATGGCCATTTCTAGTCGTGTGTCCTCAAATGTTGCCACGAGCAGGAAACACATCTATTGTGAGCACGTGTGTGTGGCTCAAAGTCGACACAGAGGGGTGGAGAAGGAGATCAATAGCTACAGTAAATTGTTGCTACTAATGTGTGACATTGTGTTTCCTGCGTGCACAAATATTAGGTCAGGGAACCTACTGATTTTCTGGAAGAGCTCCTCCACGTTGACAGCGTTCCTGGCGCTCGTCTCGATGAAGATGGCAGCGATTGATTCGGCAAACTCCTTGGCCTCCTTCATGGGTACTTCCCTGAAAGGAGCAGCACAACGACAATAATGGTCTTGTTTTGTTTTCATTAGCAATCTCAAATGTACAAAGTGTGATACCTGATGTCTCCTAAATCGTTCTTGTTCCCTGCGATGGCGACAACAATGTCCTCGGGCCCGTGCTCCTTCAGTTCCTTCACCCACTTCTTCAGTGTCTGGAACGAGTCCTGCACAACACCACACATTTTTTACCTCCCAAGACAGATTTTGTATATTGTAGCGTCCCGGAAGAGTTAGTGCTGCAAGGGGTTCTGGGTATTTGTTGTGCTGTGTTTATGTTGTGTTTGTCATTCTTGTTTGGTGTGGGTTCACAGTGTGGCGCATATTTGTAACAGTGTTAAAGTTGTTTATATGGTCACCCTCAGTGTGACCTGTATGGCTGTTAAACCCAGATTCCGAACTAACGAAGGTCTTAACTCATTCTCTTTCTATGCCACATCAATGTGGAATGCGCTCCCAACAGGTATTAAAGAAAGGGCATCTCTATCCTCCTTCAAAACCGCAATAAAAGTTCACCTCCAGGCAGCTACAACCCTAAACTAACACCCTCCCCGGATTGCTAACAATCAAATGTAAACAATCAAATGCAGATACTTTTTCTTATGCCTTCTGATCTCTCTCTGTCTCTCTCTCTGTCTCTCTCTCTGTCTCTCTCTCTCTCTCTCTCTCTCTCTCTCTCTCTCTCTCTCTCTCTCTCTATGTCCACTACTTGATGTCCATATCCTACCCCCCACCCCCCCTCCACACCCCTGATTGTAAATAATGTAAATAATTCAATGTGATTATCTTATGTGATGACTGTATTATGATGATAGTATATATGATAGTATATATCTGTATCATGAATCAATTTAAGTGGCCCCCGACTTAAACAAGTTGAAAAACTTATTCGGGTGTTACCATTTAGTGGTCAATTGTACGGAATAATAATAATAATAATAATACCTGGGATTTATATAGCGCTTTTCTAAGTACTCAAAGTCGCTTTACATGTTAAAAACCCATCATTCATTCACACCTGGTGGTGGTAAGCTACTTTCGTAGCCACAGCTGCCCTGGGGAAGACTGAAATATGTACTTCACTGTGCAACCTACTAATAAAAGTCTCAATCAATCAATCAATCAATCAATGTTGATCAAGTATGCCTTGCAGTGTTTCTAATAAACTGCTAAGATACCTGTGGCGGTGGGGGCGTGGCTATGGGTGTGGTCACCATGACATCATCAAGTAATTTGCATAATTTACTACAATGATATGATTTTCTCTAAAAAGGCTCAAAAAAATGTATACTTACTAATTAATAATAACAGTTTTGTTTTAAACATCCATCCATCCATCCATCCATTTTACAATATAATTACAACACTTTATGTACATATTTATATACAGATTTGAACAATAAGTTATTCACTGAAATATATTTATTAATTGTGGTTCTTACAAAAAATATATCTTATAAAATATAAAAGCTAAAATGTCTTTTAAAGCTCTGCCCCTTTAATTAGTGCATACTAAATCATTTAACTTTAGCCTACTACTACAAGCATATTATTTACCAGCAACATAAAGTGAAACAGAGGCAGAGGTGTCCTGCCACAGTCAGTAACAAATAAACAGAAAACAGTAGTGGTCAAATACAAATAAGGCAACGAGAGAAGTATCCTACACTTCTCTTTTGTAAAGTAAATGTGAACAGCCTATATGGGCATCTACATCAACTATATGATTTGCCTGAGAAGCTGGACAGGACAAAAAAAAAAAAAAGAAAATAAAAATATATATATATATATATATTTTTTTTTTTTTTTTTATTTGTGGCGGACGTAATTCTTTCGTGGCGGGCCGCCACAAATAAATGAATGTGTTTGGGAAACACTGCCTTGCATTCACTTGTGTGTGTGAAAAGCCGTATATATTATGTGACTGGGCCGGCACGCAAAGGCAGTGCCTTTAAGGCACGTCCCCAATATTGTTGTCTGGGTGGAAAATCGGTAGAAATTGGGGAGAATGGTTGCCACGGGAGATTTTCAGGAGGGGCACTGAAATTCGGGAGTCTCCCGGGAAAATGGGGAGGGTTGGCAAGTATGACTGGGAGACGCAACTGCTCTGTACTTCTCCCTACGTCCGTGTACCACTCAGTACAGCGGCCTTTTAAAAAGTCATACATTTCACTTTTTGAAACCGATACCGATAATTTCCGATACTACATTTTAAAGCATTTATCGGCCGATAATATCGGCCGATAATATCGGACATCTCTAGTAATAATGCAATTTTACATGCCAACAAATGCCTGATAATTAAACAATCAAACATAAAGTAAGGCTTCATTTTTCAAAATGCGCGAGCTCAATCCTAATTTACATTGCATTTGCCAAAGACATGCTTTGGATTAGCGTTAGTTCAACACCTCCAGATGTGTTAATGAAAACCCCAACTAATATGCTTGTTACAATCAAACAGATATTGTGTAATAAGTACAATACCTACAGTAGAAACACTTTGTAGGACTCAACAAACTGACCAGACTGGCACATTCAACTTTCATTCATTTCCATTTCATTTTTTTTATTCATCTCCTTTATTGATGTGCATTTTTGATCAATAGACAATTAAACTTTAGCAACAAAACACATATTTACACACCTATGCTTGACAAGGAACAGGATGAAGAAAATCGTATATTTTCTGCCCCCTTCAACATAATAAGTAGTCTTACTTAATGGATAGCCCAGATTCACAAGCATACAAACCACGAATTTACCATTTACCAAGTGTACCGTGAATTGATTAACGTGGACCCCGACTTAAACAAGTTGAAAAACGTATTGGGGTGTTACCATTTAGTGGTCAATTGTACAGAATATGTACTGTACTGTGCAATCTACTAATACAAGTCTCAATCAATCAATCAAAAACCAAACAAATACATCCAAATATAATGAAAACAAACAAAAAATACACAAAAAAAACAAGTACAAACCGAACAAAAAAATTAATATACACCTCACGGGATGATACAAAACAAATACAAAACCAGACAAAAAAATAAGCAAAATAATAAATATAAAGCAAAATGTAAACACTTACGGCTGTCCATATGATCTTATTGTTCTGTCTTTATTTATTTTTTTCAATTGGAATATATTTCTACAATCTTTTATCTCATTGTAAAGAGAATTCCATAGTTGAACCCCCACCACTGATATGCACATTTGTTTTAACGTCGTCCTTGAATACTGATGGCAAACTTCATTTAAACTTAACTTAATGGCAAAGACTACTCCTTGACTAGGCAACATACCGTAGTAAATACACTACTGCCATCTAACGTCTTGGAATTGCAACTGCATGCAAAGTTGTAAGAAATCAAGATATAATAACAACTGGACAACACAGCTATCTTATCAGCTCACTATTAAATGTGATTGTAGATTGTATTATTAAACAATGACTCTACTTTTATTAACACATGAACACACACAGGAGTACCGAAAATTGATACCTTGGAGTAGTGGTATTGATTCCCAGATATCGGGAATTGGCACAGTATCGATTCAATTCATCCATCCTTAACTACAAGGCAGCCAAGGAATCGGCGCAACCTACTGGACACTTAATTAGGTACACCCCTGCTATGAAACGTATCTGCCACCCCAGGTTTAATTAAGTCTTTAATTGGAGCATACGGTGTGAATGTTGTCTGTCTATCTGTGTTGGCCCTGCAATGAGGTGGCGACTTGTCCAGGGTGTACCCCGCCTTCCACCCGAATGCAGCTGAGATAGGCTCCAGCACCCACCGCGACCCCGAACAGGACAAGCGGTAGAAAATGGATGGATGGACGGATGTGTGGAACAGTGTTTTTCAACTAGTGTGCCGTGAGATACAGTTTGGTGTGCCGTGGGTGATTATCTAATTTCACCTATTTGGGTTAAAAATATTTTTTGCAAAGCAGTAACTATAGTCTGCAAATGATGTGTTGTTGTTGAGTGTCGGTGCTGTCTAGAGCTCGGCAGAGTAACCGTGTAATACTCTTCCATATCAGTAGGTGGCAGCAGGTAGCTAATTGCTTTGTAGATGTCGGAAACAGCGGGAGGCAGTGTGCAGGTAAAAAGGTGTCTAATGCTTAAACCAAAAATAAACAAAAGGTGAGTGCCCCTAAGAAAAGGCATTGAAGCTTAGGGAAGGCTATGCAGAACGAAACTAAAACTGAACTGGCTACTAAGTAAACAAAAACAGAATGCTGGACGACAGCAAAGACTTACTGCGGAGCAAAGACGGCGTCCACAATGTACATCCGAACATGACATGACAATCGACAATGTCCCCACAAAGAAGGATAAAAACAACTGAAATATTCCTGATTGCTAAAACAAAGTAGATGCGGGGAATATCGCTCAAAGGAAGACATGAAACTGCTACAGGAAAATACCAAAAGAAGAGAAAAAGCCACCAAAATAGGAGCGCAAGACAAGAACTAAAACACTACACACAGGAAAACAGCAAAAAAGTCAAAATAAGTCAGGGTGTGATGTGACAGGTGGTGACAGTACACCTACTTTGAGACAAGAGCTATAGTGATGCATGCTTGGTTATGGTTTAAAGTCATACCCAACAATTGCGACAACGACTTTTTACTGTCAACTGAGTTTTGTTTTTTAATGATTTCTGCTGGTGGTGTGCTTCCGGATTTTGTCAACGCAAAAAATGTGCCTTGGCTCTAAAAAGGTTGAAAAACACTGGTGTAGAATGCTTGGAAAAAAGGACAGGCAGAGCTTTGTCGTCCTCTAATGGCTGCTACTTGTAAGTGCAACAAGGCAAGCCAGTGCAATGTCAGTGTAGACCAGGGGTCACCAACCTTTTTGAAAGCAAGAGCTACTTCTTGGGTAGTGATTAATGCGAAGGGCTACCAGTTTGATACACACTTCAATAAATTGCCAGAAATAGCCAATTTGCTCAATTTACCTTTAACTCTATGTTATTATTATTAATTAATGATATTTACACTTAATTGAATGGTTTAAAAGAGGAAAAAAACACAAAAAAATGACAATTACATTTTGAAACATAGTTTATCTTCAATTTCGACTCTTTAAAATTCAAAATTCAACCGAAAAAAAGAAGAGAAAAACTAGCTAATTCGAATCTTTTTGAAAAAATAAAAACATTTTTTTTATGGAACATCATTAGTAATTTTTCCTGATTAAGATTAATTTTAGAATTTTGATGACATGTTTTAAATAGGTTAAAATCCAATATGCACTTTGTTAGAATATATAACAAATTGGACCAAGCTATATTTCTAATAAAGACAAATCATTATTTCTTCTAGATTTTCCAGAACAACATTTTTTTTTAAGAAATTCAAAAGACTTTGAAATAAGATTTAAATTTAATTCTACAGATTTTCTAGATTTGCCAGAATAATTTTGTTTTTAATTTTAATCATAAGTTTGAAGAAATATTTCCCAAATAGTCTTCGTCGAAAAAACAGAAGCTAAAATGAAGAATTAAATTAAAATGTATTTATTATTCTTTACAATAAAAAATAAATGTACTTGAACATTGATTTAAATTGTGAGGAAAGAAGAGGAAGGAATTTAAAAGGTAAAAAGGTATATGTGTTTAAAAATCCTAAAATTATTTTTAAGGTTGTATTTTTTCTCTAAAATTGTCTTTCTGAAAGTTATAAGAAGCAAAGTAAAAAAATTATTAATTTATTTAAACAAGTGAAGACCAAGTCTTTAAAATATTTTCTTGGATTTTCAAATTCTATTTGAGTTTTGTCTCTCTTAGAATTAAAAATGTCGGGCAAAGCGAGACCAGCTTGCTAGTAAATAAATACAATTTAAAAAATAGAGGCAGCTCACTGGTAAGTGCTGCTATTTGAGCTATTTTTAGAACAGGCCAGCGGGCTACTCATCTGGTCCTTACGGGCTACCTGGTGCCCGCGGGCACCGCGTTGGTGACCCCTGGTGTAAAGGTTTCATCCATCCATCCATTTTCAAACGCTTGTCCCTTTTTTGGGGGTGATGAAGCCTATCTGAGCTGCATATAAACCCAAAAACTCTGCCATTAGATATTTCATTGAATAATATAATTTTTACTGTTTTGGTTCTCTGCTGTGGTGTACATTAGTAATATATTTGATCATTCTTGTGTTGCTGTATCTAATAAAGTATTTGCAAATTGGAAGGACTTACCAGCTTAGTGATGTCATACACAATGACAGCCGCCGCCGATCCTCTGTAGTACATAGGTGCTAACGAGTGGAACTATATTTAAAAAATAAAGATGATTAATATCACAAGTGTCTTGAGGGGACAACATTCTTGTCATATTAGCAACATGAATTAAGAATGAAGGGATAGTGTCCATGCCTGCAAGTAAAGAATTTGTTTCCGGCCCCACCCCAAAGCAAGTAGTAGGTCTACAGCGTCCTTGTGACCTTAAAAGGCTGACATGGATGGTCACATTTCACGGCCGGCGAGACACGGCCTATAGCGCGTGACGCTTACACACATGCCAGAGGGATCCAAGCTACTGTACGAGCAAAGAAGAAGAAGGAAAGCGTGTGAAAGGACGTTCGGTCGCTCACCCTCTCCTGTCCCGCCGTGTCCCAGATGAGGAATTTATGTAGTTCATTTCCGCTCGGCACTGTCTTGGTCAGGAACGACGCTCTGCGCGGGACACAAACAGTCACAGTGTATTATTCGGGGCTCCCTATGTCTACCATTAAAAGATTACAGTTGGTACAAAATTTCGGCTGCTAGACTTTTGACAAGAACAAGAAAGTTTGATCGCCTATACTGTATATACCAGGGGTCGGCAACCCGCGGCTCTAGAGCCGCATGCGGCTCTTTAGCGCCGCCCTAGTGGCTCTCTGGAGATTTTTCAAAAATGTATGAGGAATGGAAAAAGATGAGGGGAAAAAAATCTATTTTTTTGTTTTAGTATGGTTTCTGTAGGAGGACAAACATGACACAAACCTCCCTAATAGTTATAAATCACACTGTTTATATTAAACATGCTTCACTGATTCGAGTATTTGGCGAGCGCCGTTTTGTCCTACTAATTTTGGCGGTCCTTGAACTCACCGTATAGTTTGTTTACATGCAGAACTTTCTCCGACTTTCTAGGACGTGTTTTATGCCACTTCTTTTTCTGTCTCATTTTGTCCACCACACTTTTAACGTTGTGCATGAATGCACAAAGGTGAGTTTTGTTGATGTTATTGACTTGTGTGGAGTGCTAATCAGACATATTTGGTCACTGCATGACTGCAAGCTAATCGATGCTAACATGCTATTTAGGCTAGCGATATGTACAATAATATTGCATCATTATGCCTCATTTGTAGCTATATTTGAGGTCATTTAGTTTCCTTTAAGTCCTCTTAATTCAATGTATATCTCATGACACATGTAATATGGCTTTTAATTTTTTGCGGCTCCAGACAGATTTGTTTTTGTATTTTTGGTCCAATATGGCTCTTTCAACATTTTGGGTTGCCGACCCCTGGTATATACCTTTACATACCTATATATATACCTATACTGGCTCACCTGCACTGGCTTCCTGTGCACTTAAGATGTGACTTTAAGGTTTTACTACTTACGTATAAAATACTACACAGTCTAGCTCCATCCTATCTTGCTGATTGTATTGTACCATATGTCCCGGCAACAAATCTGCGTTCAAAGAACTCCGGCTTATTAGTGATTCCCAGAGCCCAAAAAAAGTCTGCGGGCTATAGAGCGTTTTCTAATGGGGCTCCAATACTCTGGAATGCCCTCCCGGTAACAGTTAGAGATGCTACCTCAGTAGAAGCATTTAAGTCCCATCTTAAAACTCATTTGTATACTCTAGCCTTTAAATAGACCCCCTTTTTAGACCAGTTGATCTGCCGTTTCTTTTCTTTTCTGCTCTGCCCCCCTCTCCTGCGTGGAAGGGGGGGCACAGGTCCAGTGGCCATAGATGAAGTGCTGGCTGTCCAAAGTCGGGACCCGCGGTGGACCGCTCGCCTGTGCAGCGGTTGGGGACGTCTCTGCGCTGCTGACCCGTCTCCGCTCTGGATGGTCTCCTGCTGGCCCCACTATGGACTGGACTCTCACTATTATGTTAGATCCACTATGGACTGGACTCTCACACTATTATGTTAGATCCACTATGGACTGGACTCTCACACTATTATGTTAGATCCACTATGGACTGGACTCTCACACTATTATGTTAGATCCACTATGGACTGGACTCCCACACTATTATGTTAGATCCACTATGGACTGGACTCTCACACTATTATGTTAAATCCACTATGGACTGGACTCTCACACTATTATGTTAGATCCACTATGGACTGGACTCTCACACTATTATGTTAGATCCACTATGGACTGGACTCTCACACTATTATGTTAGCTCCACTATGGACTGGATTTTCACACTATTATGTTAGATCCACTATGGACTAGACTCTCACTATTATGTTAGATCCACTATGGACTAGACTCTCACTATTATGTTAGATCCACTATGGACTGGACTCTCACACTATTATGTTAGATCCACTATGGACTGGACTCTCACACTATTATGTTAGATCCACTATGGACTGGACTCTCACACTATTATGTTAGATCCACTATGGACTGGACTCTCACACTATTATGTTAGATCCACTATGGACTGGACTCTCACACTATTATGTTAGATCCACTATGGACTGGACTCTCACACTATTATGTTAGATCCACTATGGACTGGACTCTCACTATTATGTTAGATCCACTATGGACTGGACTCTCACTATTATGTTAGATCCACTATGGACTGAAACTCTCACTATTATGTTAGATCCACTATGGACTAGACTCTCACTATTATGTTAGATCCACTATGGACTGGACTCTCACACTATTATGTTAGATCCACTATGGACTAGACTCTCACTATTATGTTAGATCCACTATGGACTAGACTCTCACTATTATGTTAGATCCACTATGGACTGGACTCTCACACTATTATGTTAGATCCACTATGGACTGGACTCTCACACTATTATGTTAGATCCACTATGGACTGGACTCTCACACTATTATGTTAGATCCACTATGGACTGGACTCTCACACTATTATGTTAGATCCACTATGGACTGGACTCTCACACTATTATGTTAGCTCCACTATGGACTGGACTCTCACACTATTATGTTAGATCCACTATGGACTGGATTCTCACACTATTATGTTAGATCCACTATGGACTAGACTCTCACTATTATGTTAGATCCACTATGGACTGGACTCTCACACTATTATGTTAGATCCACTATGGACTAGACTCTCACTATTATGTTAGATCCACTATGGACTGGACACTCACTATTATGTTAGATCCACTATGGACTGGACTCTCACACTATTATGTTAGATCCACTATGGACTGGACTCTCACACTATTATGTTAGATCCACTATGGACTGGACTCTCACACTATTATGTTAGCTCCACTATGGACTGGACTCTCACACTATTATGTTAGATCCACTATGGACTGGATTCTCACACTATTATGTTAGATCCACTATGGACTGGACTCTCACTATTATGTTAGATCCACTATGGACTGGACTCTCACTATTATGTTAGATCCACTATGGACTGGACTCTCACTATTATGTTAGATCCACTATGGACTGAAACTCTCACTATTATGTTAGATCCACTATGGACTGGACTCTCACACTATTATGTTAGATCCACTATGGACTGGACTCTCACACTATTATGTTAGATCCACTATGGACTGGACTCTCACACTATTATGTTAGCTCCACTATGGACTGGACTCTCACACTATTATGTTAGATCCACTATGGACTGGATTCTCACACTATTATGTTAGATCCACTATGGACTAGACTCTCACTATTATGTTAGATCCACTATGGACTGGACTCTCACACTATTATGTTAGATCCACTATGGACTGGACACTCACTATTATGTTAGATCCACTATGGACTGGACTCTCACACTATTATGTTAGATCCACTATGGACTGGACTCTCACACTATTATGTTAGATCCACTATGGACTGGACTCTCACACTATTATGTTAGATCCACTATGGACTGGACTCTCACACTATTATGTTAGCTCCACTATGGACTGGACTCTCACACTATTATGTTAGATCCACTATGGACTGGATTCTCACACTATTATGTTAGATCCACTATGGACTGGACTCTCACTATTATGTTAGATCCACTATGGACTGGACTCTCACTATTATGTTAGATCCACTATGGACTGGACTCTCACACTATTATGTTAGATCCACTATGGACTGGACTCTCACACTATTATGTTAGATCCACTATGGACTGGACTCTCACACTATTATGTTAGATCCACTATGGACTGGACTCTCACACTATTATGTTAGATCCACTATGGACTGGACTCTCACACTATTATGTTAGATCCACTATGGACTGGACTCTCACACTATTATGTTAGATCCACTATGGACTGGACTCTCACACTATTATGTTAGATCCACTATGGACTGGACTCTCACACTATTATGTTGGATCCACTATGGACTGGACTCTCACACTATTATGTTAGATCCACTATGGACTGGACTCTCACACTATTATGTTAGATCCACTATGGACTGGACTCTCACTATTATGTTAGATCCACTATGGACTGGACTCAATGACTTCATGTCAACCAAATGGTGAGGCACATTATCGCCACCTACAGGACCGCAGTAGCGATGCGCGTTCCTGGAGTCTGAAATAGCTATCGTCCTCCTCCACTTTTGCCAGACAAGTAGGTTTTCACGGACAAAGAAAGACAGGCTTCACTGCACATCTTAAAATGCAGCCTGAAGCTCTGCCAAGTAACCGTCAGTCAGTTGCGGACATTCGAGCTCTCTTAGTTTGATCATGTCGTGTTTTCTTCAGCGAATATGCTAACCTAGCATGTTAAAAATTGATGTGGGTGTTGCCAACATTTGTGGACCGCCCCTTAATGTATGACATCGTACTACATTGGACTAGTGTATATGTAGAAAGGGGATAAAGTACACAATAACAGTTCTTGGACACAAACATAGCTCATTAGCATTGAAGCTACTCAGTGGCCTAGTGGTTAGAGTGTCGGCCCTGGGATCGGTAGGTTGTGAGTAGAGGTGTCCGATAATGGCTTTTTTGCCGATATCCGATATTGTCCAACTCTTAATTACAGATTCCGATATCAATCACCGATATATACAGTCGTGGAATTAACACATTATTATGGCTAATTTTGTTGTGATGCCCCGCTGGATGCATTAAACAATGTAACGAGGTTTTCCAAAATAAATCAACTCAAGTCATGGAAAAAAATGCCTCACAAAGTGCATTAATTTTTTGAACATGCCTCAAAACAGCAGCTTGGAATTTGGGACATGCTCTCCCTGAGAGAGCATGAGGAGGTTGAGGTGGGCGGGGTTTGGAGTAGCGGGGGGGGGGTGTATATTGTAGTGTCCCGGAAGAGTTAGTGCTGCAAGGGGTTCTGGGTATTTGTTCTGTTGTGTTACGGTGCGGATGTTCTCCCGAAATGTGTTTGTCATTCTTGTTTGGTGTGGGTTCACAGTGTGGCGCATATTTGTAACTGTTAAAGTTGTTTATACAGTCACCCTCAGTGTGACCTGTATGGCTGTTGACCAAGTATGCCTTGCATTCACTTGTGTGTGTGACAAGCCATAGATATTATGTGACTGGGCCGGCACGCAAAGGCAGTGCCTTTAAGGCACGCCCCCAATATTGTTGTCTGGGTGGAAATCGGGAGAAATTCGGGGGAATGGTTGCCCCGGGAGATTTTCGGGAGGGGCACTGAAATTCGGGAGTCTCCCGGGAAAATGGGGAGGGTTGGCAAGTATGACTGGGAGACGCAACTGCTCTGTACTTCTCCCTACGTCCGTGTACCACTTCGTACAGCGGCGTTTTCAAAAGTCATAAATTTGACTTTTTAAAACCAATAATTTCCGATATTACATTTTAAAGCATTTATCGGCCCATAATATCGGACATCTGAGTTCAAACCCCGGCCGAGTCATACCAAAGACTATACAAATGGGACTCATTACCTCCCTGCTTGGCACTCAGCATCAAGGGTTGGAATTTGGGGTTAAATCACCAAAAATGATTCCCGGGCGCGGCCACCGCTGCTGCTCACTGCTCCCCTCACTTCCCAGGGGGTGAACAAGGGTGATGGGTCAAATGCAGAGGACACATTTCACCACACCTAGTGTGTGTGTGTGACAATCATTGCTACTTGAACTTGAACTTAAGCTACAGATACACAAAACTTTCTGTATTCCACACACTTCTGTTGTGGTCTTACCCTATGGTGGGGCTGATGTTGTGGTCAAAGTGGTCCTGCACAAAGCGGCAGACAATGCTGGACTTGCCGACTCCTGTGTCCTGCGTGTGGACAAGAGAAGTCAGTGGTTGGTTACATGACAGTGTGGTCACATGTTAATCACATACCTCCCGTTTCTTCACCAAAGACTCTAATTTGATGATCAAAGTTGGGCAATACCAATAACTGTCTTCGGTATGAATCCGATGCCAATACAGGAGCCAGGAATGTCGATACCAATACTTTTCACTAGAGATGTCCGATAATATCGGTCTGTCGATATTATCGGCCGATAAATGCGTTAAAATGTAATATCGGGAATTATCGGTATCGTTTTTTTTATTATCAGTATCGTTTTTTTTGTTTTTGTTTTTTTTATTAAATCCACATAAAAAACACAAGATACACTTACAATTAGTGGACCAAGCCAAAAAACCTCCCTCCCCCATTTACACTCATTCACACAAAAGGGTTGTTTCTTTCTGTTATTAATATTCTGCTTCCTACATTATATATCAATATATATCAATACAGTCTGCAAGGGATACAGTCCGTAAGCACACATGATTGTGCGTGCTGCTGCTCCACTAATAGTACTAACCTTTAACACTTCATTTGACTCATTTTCATTAGTTACTAGTTTTATCTTATTTTATTTATTTTTTTAAAAAGGACCTTATAATAAAATAATAACGGATTAGATTTTACATTGCGCTTTTCTATTATTATCTTCACCATACCTGGTTGTCCAAATTAGGCATAATAATGTGTTCATTCCACGACTGTATATATCGGTATCGGTTGATATCGGTATCGGTAATTAAGAGTTGGACAATATCGGAATATCGGATATCGGCAAAAAGCCATTATCGGACATCCCTAGTTGTTTCTTTCTGTTATTAATATTCTGGTTCCTACATTATATATCAATATATATCAATACAGTCTGCAAGGGATACAGTCCGTAAGCACACATGATTGTGCGTGCTGCTGCTCCACTAATAGTACTAACCTTTAACACTTCATTTTACTCATTTTCATTAATTGCTAGTTTCTATGTAACTGTTTTTATATTGCTGTACTTTCTTTTTTATTCAAGAAAATGTTTTTAATTTATTTATCTTATTTTATTTGATTCATTTTTTTTAAAAAGTACCTTATCTTCACCATACCTGGTTGTCCAAATTAGGCATAATAATGTGTTAATTCCACGACTGTATATATCGGTTGATATCGGTATCGGTAATTAAAGAGTTGGACAATATCGGCATATCGGATATCGGCAAAAAGCCATTACTGCTTTGCAAAAAACCTTTTTAACCCGAATAGGTGAAATGAGATCATCTCCCACGGCACACCAGACTGTATCTCACGGCACACTACACGGTGGTTGAAAAACACTGCTCTAGCGCAGTGGTTCTGAAGCTTTTTCCACCAAGTACCACCTCAGAAAACATTTGGCTACCATAATGACCAACAATAGAAAAAATACAGTGGCAGAGTAGGCCTAAATGTTCATTAAAAACAAGGCAAAGGTTTTACTTAACAAGTATATTCAATATTTTTGGCCACTGTAACATTACACGCAGTTTGAGCAGTAACACTGTGTTTGAATATTTTATTAAGTGATTCTTGGATCTTTCTGTATGGAGTTTGCATGTTCTGCCCGTGACTACGTGGGTACTCCGGCTTCCTCCCAGGTACTCCGGCTTCCTCCCAGGTACTCCGGCTTCCTCCCAGGTACTCCGGCTTCCTCCCACCACCAAACACATGCACCTGGGGATAGGTTGATTGGCAACACTAAAATTGGCCCTAGTGTGTGAATGTGAGGGTGAATGTTGTCTGTCTATTTGTGTTGGCCCTGCGATGAGGTGGCGACTTGTCCAGGGTGTACCCCGCCTTCCGCCCGATTGTAGCTGAGATAGGCTCCAGCACCCCCGAAGGCAATAAGCGGTAGAAAATGGATGGATTCTTCCGCATACCACTAGATCGGGGATCAGCAACCCGCGGCTCTTTACTGCCGCCCTAGTGGCTCCCTGGAGCATTTTTTAAAAAAGATTGAAAATGGAAAAAAGATGGGGGGGAAATTATTTTTTGTTTTAGTATGTTATTTGTCTGAGGACAAACATGACACAAACCTTCCCAATTGTTAGAACTACCGCTGTTTAATATGTTTGTGTGTATGCTTCACTGATGACAGTATTTGGTCAACATCATTTAGTCCTACTAATTTCGGCGGTTCTTGAACTCACCATAGTGTGGGCTGTGATGCAACAGTTTGTTTACAAGTAAAATCTTCCACTCCTTTGTCTTGTTTTGTCCACCAAAAGTCTTATAGTGTGCGTGAATGCACGAAAGTGTGCTTTGTTGATGTCATTGACTTGTTGGAGTGCCAATCAGGCATATTTGGTCTGTGCATGATCGCAAGCTTTTCATTTTTTGCGGCTCCAGACAGATTTGTTTTTTTGTATTTTTGGCCCAATATGGCTCTTTCAACGTTTCGGGTTGCCGACCCCTGCACTAGATGAAGCGTGTGTACCACAGTTTGATCAATTCCAGTGTCTGTGCAGCCCTAATGTATGTAGGCAGACTGTTCCCTAATTTGTGGGCAGCCCAAGAAAAGGCTCTGTACCCTCTAGTGCTGAGTCTGGAGCGTGGGACAGTTTGTTTGCAGACCTCAATGCTTTACCTGGGGAGTGAGGCTGCAGGAGCTCAGACAGGTATGATGGGGCCGGTCCATGAAAACGTTTACAACTCAAAATGAGCAAAGTCTAAATAGGTTTGGCCTAAAATAAGCATTTTTAATCATAAAAAGGCTAAATGAACTAAAAAACTAAATCAATACTATACATGGTGCAGAATTACTATATTGGCTTAAGCAAGTGTAGAGGTGACTATGTGGGTGTTGTTTCACATATAGACTTAGACTTCCTTTTATTGTCATTCAAATGTGAACTTTACAGTACAGATAAGAACGGAATTTTGTTGCATTAGCTCGTTGTAGTGCAGGAGAAAAGAGCAATAAGGTGCAGATATAAATAAATAGATTACTGTACTATTTATATATGTACTATATAGAGGGCTCTTTTAATGTAAAAAAAAAATGTATTTAGAAGGTCGCTCAGTGGCCTTGTGGTTAGAGTGTCCGCCCTGAGATGAGTGTGAGGTCGTGAGTTCAAACCCCAGCCGAGTCATACAAAGACTACAAACCCCGTTTCCATATGAGTTGGGAAATGGTGTTAGATGTAAATATAGATGGAATACAATGATTTGCAAATAATTTTCAACCCACATTCAGTTGAATATGCTACAAAGACAACATATTTGATGTTCAAACTGATAAAAAAAAACTTTTTTTGCAAATAATCATTAACTTTAGAATTTGATGGCAGCAACACGTGACAAAGAAGTTGGGAAAGGTGGCAATAAATACTGATAAAGTTGAGGAATGCTCATCAAACACTTATTTGGAACATCTCACAGGTGTGCAGGCTAATTGGGAACAGGTGGGTGCCATGATTGGGTATAAAAGTAGATTCCATGAAATGCTCAGTCATTCACCAACAAGGATGGGGCGAGGGTCACCACTTTGTCAACAAATGCCTGAGCAAATTGTTGAACAGTTTAAGAAAAACCTTTCTCAAGCAGCTATTGCAAGGAATTTAGGGATTTCACCATCTACGCTCCATAATATCATCAAAGGGTTCAGAGAATGTGGAGAAATCACTGCAGGTAAGCAGCTAAGCCCGTGACCTTCCATCCCTCAGGCTGTACTGCATCAACAAGCCACATCAGTGTGTAAAGGATATCACCACATGGGCTCAGGAACACTTCAGAAACCCACTGTCATAACTACAGTTGGTCGCTACATCTGTAAGTGCAAGTTAAAACTCTCCTATGCAAGGCAAAAACCTTTTATCAACAACACCCAGAAACGCCGTCGGCTTCGCTGGGCCTGAGCTCATCTAAGATGGACTGATACAAAGTGGAAAAGTGTTCTGTGGTCTGACGAGTCCACATTGCAAATTATTTTTGGAAACTGTGGACGTCGTGTCCTCCGGACCAAAGAGGAAAAGAACCATCCGGATTGTTATAGGCGCAAAGTGTAAAAGGCAGCATGTGTGATGGTATGGGGGTGTATTAGTGGCCAAGACATGGGTAACTTACACATCTGTGAAGGCGCCATTAATGCTGAAAGGTACATACAGGTTTTGGAGCAACATATGTTGCCATCCAAGCAACGTTACCATGGACGCCCCTGCTTATTTCAGCAAGACAATGCCAAGCCACGTGTTACATCAACGTGGCTTCATAGTAAAAGAGTGCGGGTACTAGACTGGCCTGCCTGTAGTCCAGACCTGTCTCCCATTGAAAATGTGTGGCGCATTATGAAGCCTAAAATAGCAGAAGGGAGACCCCCGGACTGTTGAACAACTTAAGCTGTACATCAAGCAAGAATGGGAAAGAATTCCACCTGAGAAGCTTCAAAAATGTGTCTCCTCAGTTCCCAAACCTTTACCGAGTGTTGTTAAAAGGAAAGGCCATGTAACACAGTGGTGAACATGCCCTTTCCCAACTACTTTGGCACGTGTTGCAGCCATGAAATTCTAAGTTAATTATTATTTGCAAAAAAAAAATAAAGTTTATGAGTTTAAACATCAAATATGTTGTCTTTGTAGTGCATTCAATTGAATATGGGTTGAAAAGGATTTGCAAATCATTGTATTCCGTTTATATTTACATCTAACACAATTTCCCAACTCATATGGAAACAGGGTTTTTATATGCATATAATGCTCTGTGACCCAGACCGCTCTGGCTGCAGTGCCCTCTGCTGGTTGTTAAGGGGAGTGTGTAGGTCACATTTATTTGTGCATCTGGTTTGTGGGAGGAATGTCTCATCGACACAACAGCAAAAAAGCAATCCACATATGCACATTCAATACAAATACAAATACAAAATCAAGCATATGTATATCCAAAGGGAATAAGCGGTAGTAAATGGATGGAAAAATATATTTACAAATACGCGTTTATTTATACAAATTATTTATTTATTTATACATCACATTTGTATTTTTTATTTGGTATATTTATTAATGTATGCATATGTATTAATATCATAATGATATATATATAAGTTGATGTGAGACAATTCTACTTCCATATACTGACACATGTTTTTAATCATTGTGTCTCTTTCATGTAGCCTAGCTAAACACGCTAACCCAACCATCCATTTCCTACCGCTTGTCCCCACCAACATATTTAAATAGAAACATCTCATTGTAGTGAAGTTCAGCGGTTGTCAGCTGACGTCACATGCGTCAAAAAACGTCAGACGGCTACGAAATAGTCCAACAAAAAATGTTATTGTGCTGGGGTTGTTTTTTTTATATAAATACAAAAATGCGACTGATTTTGTGTCTAAAGACTAAATTGTCGAATGCTAATGATGAAGCTAGGTTGTGTGTATTTTAGGTCAACTTGTGCTATATAAATAAATAATCCTTAACTTACGGCTAATGTAAGATTTGAAACGTTTTATGGCATAAAATGTTGTAACAAATAAAGTAGTTTGAAGTTGTTTTCACGGGCTTTTGGTTCATTTTTAAAATTCACTTCGTTAACGACTGAATGATGTTTCCAAAATGGAGCGACAACGTTAAAAAGAGGATCTTGCCACTTACCCCCAAAAGGCACACTTTGAGCTCCCTTATCGCCATGGTGCGTTGCAAACGTGTCTAAATCATAATTGGTCAAATGTTCACTTGGTGTCTTTGTCTCGTCATGCTTCCAACTCTCATTTTTTTTCTTCTTTCAATATGAGAAAAACCCAACCCAGGACGGAGTTGCTGACCATCAGCAAGAACATCCCCCGCATGAGACATGACACTCACATCCTGTGGAGTATTCCACAATAAGAGCGCAATTGACAAAAAGGCGCACAATTTAGTTTTTAAAGCTAAAATGGCACAGATATTTTAATGTAGCCCCGCAAAATGTAATTTCTGTTGTTTTTCCAGCCTTTAAGTTCCACCTGAACGCAAACAGAAATGAATACGCATGCTTTAATTGTGCCTGCTTCCTGAATAGCCCGTGGATATGTTGTTCAACTCGACACTCTTTCCTAGCTCGGAAACAGCAAATATGACAAAAAGTTGGGTGGATGAAAAATAACTTCAACCCTCATTTCTGCGTCATTAAAAGACCATTTGCTCCCGCAAAGTTATTCCTTTGTTATATACTTTTGCCATTCCACTTTAACACCATATTTGGACAAAAGACAAACAAAGAATGTGTCATGGAAAGTAGCAAGCACTAAATATAGAAACACGTAAGTAACAAGTAATGTTGGGTTTAAAAACAACAACTTTTAAATCAGAGAGAAAAAACAAAAAAATATTAATTTGAACATTTTTATTCTTCAAAGCACAAATGTGTGCAACAACAATAATAATATGAGGGAGCTAAAATGTTTCAGTCACAGGATTAATGTCATTCTAATGCCAGATCATGAGGCTAGATGAGAGCACTGGCATAACCCAGCCAATACAAGTCAATCGGATATAAAATAGCTGAAAATACATTATGCTTTCATGTACAAAGCAGCACGTTGCCAGCTTTGATAGTTGATTGCGAAATGAAATGGAAAAACAAAACCTTGTAACAGAGGTATAAAACAAGATTCTCATGGAAATAATAGAAAGAAGTAGTGTAGACTAAGAAGACTCCTTCCAGCTGTTTGTTTCCGTGCATGGTAGCAGCGATGAAAATGTGGTCATCTTCTATATACCCTATTTTTCGGACTATAAGTCGCAGTTTTTTTCATAGTTTGGCCGGGGGTGCGACTCAGGAGCGACTTACCGTATTTTTCGGAGTATAAGTCGCACCGGTTGAAAATGCATAATAAAGAAGGAAAAAAACATATATAAGTCGCACTGGAGTATAAGTCGCATTTTTGGGGAAATGTATTTGATAAAAGCCAACACCAAGAATAGACATTTGAAAGGCAATTTAAAATAAATAAACAGGCTGAATAAGTGTACGTTATATGAGGCATAAATAACCAACTGGTATGTTAACGTAACATATTATGGTAAGAGTCATTCAAATAACTATAACATATAGAACATGCTATACGTTTACCAAACAATCTGTCACTCCTAATCGCTAAATCCCATGAAATCTTATACGTCTAGTCTCTTACGTGAATGACATCAATAATATTATTGGATATTTTACGCTAATGTGTTCATCATTTCACACATAAGTCGCTCCGCACTCCCGGCCAAACTATGAAAAAAACTGCGACTTAAAGTCAGAAAAATACGGTATGTGTGAAATTATTAACACATTACCGTAAAATATCAAATAATATTATTTAGCTCATTCACGTAAGAGACTAGACATATAAGATTTCATCGGATTTAGAATAGAATACAATATAATAGAAAGTACTTTATTGATCCCTGGGGGAAATTTAGCGATTAGGAGTGACAGATTGTTTGGTAAACGTATAGCATGTTCTATATGTTATAGTTATTTGAATGACTCTTACCATAATATGTTACGTTAACATAGCAGTTGGTTATTTATGCCTCATATAACGTACACTTATTCAGCCTGTTGTTCACTATTCTTTAGACATTTTAAATTGCCTTTCAAATGTCTATTCTTGGTGTTAGGTTTTATCAAATACCGTAATTTCCGGACTATAAGCCGCTACTTTTCCCCCCTCGTTCTGGTCCCTGCGGCTTATTTACGGCCTGTTCTTCTCCGACACGGACGAAGAGGATTTCGGTGGTTTTAGTACGCAGGAGGAAGACGATGACACAATGATTAAAGACTGACTTTTCATATACCGGTAGGCTGGTTATTTTGATAACGTACATGCGAGCACTTTGTATTACTTTGCAGCGTTGTATTATTTGTACTCTGCACGAATGCTGTTCGCCATGTCAAAGATGTGAAAGTTTGATTGAATGATTGAAAGATTTATTGTTAATAAATGGGACGCTTTGCGTTCCCAAACAGTCATCTCTGTCCCGACAATCCCCTCCGTGGTAGCAGGAACCCCTATATACTACGCTAATTACACATCAAAACCCTGCGGCTTATAGTCGGGTGCGGCTTATATATGGAGCAATCTGTATTTTCCCCTAAATTTAGCTGGTGCGGCTTATAGTCAGGTGCGGCTTATAGTCCGGAAATTACGGTAAATTTCCCCCAAAAATGCGACTTATACTCCAGTGCGACTTAAATGTTTTTTTCCTTCTTTATTATGCATTTTCGGCCGGTGCGACTTATACTCCGAAAAATACGGTGTGTGTATATATATATATATTACCAGCTTTCTTTGAAATCATCTTTGTTTTGAAAGAGCTTTAGTTGTAAGCGGTTGTTTAGTCTTGATTTTGGCACGGTGTCAATCGTAACTTGATTGGGTTCACATGTCTCTCTTATCTTTCACCCCTGCATCTCCTTACAGGCTCATGGAAGAAAGGAAATGATGGCTCACACACTTGCGTCCCGCTTATCTTTGCTCGGTGACGGCTTTGGAGGATCCTTAGCCGCCTTGGCAGCGGGCGCCGCAGTGCTGTCGCTGGTGGTCGGCGCTGTGTTGACGGGACGCTTGGCCTGCTGCTCCTCGCCGCCTCTGGCTTCTGGGCTAGGCTGGGCGGGCGGCTGCGCCTGCTGCTCGGACGGCGGCTGGACGGCTGAGTCCTGCTGAAGCTTGTGGCCCTGCAGGAGGCGCAGCTGGACGCGCAGCTCCAAGATTGCCTCCTGCTCCTCGTGGATGGCCTGGTTCAAGTGGGTGTTTTTGTTCTTTGGGGATAGCGGGACACCAGTGGGAACATCAGACACAGACTGTAGATTGTGCAACAAAAGGATGCATCGTCGTACCTCCAGTTCTTCGTTTTGTTTCTGCAGGTCTTCCAGGATGATCTGCAGCTCCTCCTCATCCTCGCTTTCGCTCTCGCTCTCAGATGAATACTCCTCTGTTTCGCTGCGACCCTGCTGCCGACTGGTGTGTGTGTGAGGGGGACACGCTCAGATTCACTCACTGATGGCCACCAGTCTAATAGGGAGCGCCATCTTACCTCTGGATGTCTGCGATTTCTGCCCGGAGACGCTCAATCTCTTCCTTCTCGGTTGCGATCTGTCGCCGTAAGACTTGCTCCAGAGAGATCAACTCCTCCTGCTCTGTCAGGATCTCATTCTCCTAATAATAATAGTAGTAATTAGAGATGTCCGATAATGGCTTTTTTGCCGATATTCGATATTGTCCAACTCTTAATTACTGATATCAACCGATACCGATATATACAGTGGTGGAATTAACACATTATTATGCCTAATTTTGTTGTGATGCCCCGCTGGATGCATTAAACAATGTAACAAGGTTTTACAAAATAAATCAACTCAAGTTATGGAAAAAAATGCCAACATGGCACTGCCATATTTATTATTGAAGTCACAAAGTGCATTACTTTTTTTAACATGCCTCAAAACAGCAGCGTGGAATTTGGGACATGCTCTCCCTGAGAGAGCATGAGGAGGTTGAGGTGGGCGGGCACGAGGTTGAGGTGTGTGTTCGGTGGCCATGGCCAAATGTTTTGTCATTTAATCAAAGGCTGTGAAATGTCAACACGATAAGTTGTCAGTGAGGCACGAAGATTGCTATCTTCATGAGCCAAACTACTTTGTGTTTTATATTGATATCAAAAAGTAAACATGTTTTTACATTACTTGTGGGGTTATTTTCATTTCACAAAGTTATTACTTTAAAAGACATTCATTTGACATAGCATTTTGTTAATGTTTTATGGTGTATAGTTCATTCCTGTACGTAATATTTCTGCTCAAACTCTTAATAGATCTGTCCCGATACAGAATGTACATGTTCATACATTTAGTGCATGCAAATGTGCATACCTTAAAAAAATACCTATATCAAAATGTAAAAATTGAGCTAAAGGCATCATGTAATGAGAAAAAGCTGACACGATGATACTATTAATTAACAAAAACACAATTATTGGTCTTTAAATATCTGGATAACGTTAATCTACAGCCTTTTTCTGAGATATTACAAATTACAGGATCTGGCGTCGCGCTCACCCCCCACCCCCTTACATAACATAATGAATAATCGTGAATAATGATCGTGATTATTATTTTGGCCAGAATCGTGCAGCCCTATGTAAAAGACGAGATCTCATATATGAACACTATTTTTATTTATATGGACAAAAAGTGCAGTTACATCTCATGACCATCAGGTGTCATCTTGCATAATTCTTACATTTGTTTTAATTGTTAAGTCTTTTATGTCCATGTGGTGCAATCTTATACAATTTTCACATTTATTTGTTTTTATTTGTTATTATTTTGTTTCTTCCATATTACTTTGTTTTTAATGCTTGTGTTTCTTTCATATGCAAATTCAATATTTTACTTGAGGTACATGAAACAGTGTTCTCATCTACAATATTTTTTCTTCCACAGAGAAAATCATTTTGAATGTGTTGTATCTTTAAAAAAAATTAAAAATAGTTTAAAATATTTCAGTATAAGTAGTTTTTGAAGATTTTAACCACATTTAAAAATACAGCGGTAATAATGATAACCGTGATCATTTTGGTAACAATAACTGTGATAAGAAATTTTCGTGCTGTGACATCCCTAATCAGGGTCTCTGCAGGTTTCAACAAGTTAAATTTAAAACTCATTAAGACTTTTTTAAGACCATATTGAATATAATTTAAGACTATTTCATATCCATACGGAAAAAAAGTACAAAGTCGTAAAGGAAAATCAGTGGGCCAAAATGAAGTATACAAATTAATTCACTGCCCTTTCACATTGGAAAACTAAATGGTTAAACTAACTAAATACAGCAAAATACTCTCTATTGTAAACTAATTGAAAACATTATCAAACATAACAGTAATTTTTCAGATTTGGTGAGATTTGTGTGTGAGCAGTGGTACTTTTTCCACCACTTGTGGCAGTACTGACAATCTAATACAAACAGAAGTCCGGGGGGAAAAAAAAGTCAGAGAAGTTTCTTTAGCACAAAAATTATGATTAAAATGGTGGAGCTGTATTTTAATTTGCACTTTAATTTTTTTGACAGTTGAGTTGAGGAACATATTCAATATACTTTAAGTTCATTTTTTTTAGCACAACATAATTGTAAGTACATTTATTTTTCATCAGTTGTTTTGCAAGTCCCTTTTATTCCCAGTATATTTGGTTAGTACTTATTTTTTGAATTAGCCTGACATAAGCCTAAGGTTTATTTGTTGAATAAGTAATAATCTTTGTGATTAACACATTGTTTTATATCATTTGACAAGGTTGTAAATAGGGATGTCCGATAATGGCTTTTTGCTGATATCCGATATTCCGATATAGTCCAACTCTTTAATTACCGATACCGATATCAACCGATATATACAGTCGTGGAATTAACACATTATTATGCCTAATTTGGACAACCAGGTATGGTGAAGATAAGGTACTTTTTAAAAAAATTTGTAAAATAAGATAAATTAAAAACATTTTCTTGAATAAAAAAGAAAGTACAACAATATAAAAACAGTTACATAGAAACTAGTAATGAATGAAAATTAGTAAAATTAACTGTTAAAGGTTAGTACTATTAGTGGAGCAGCAGCACGCACAATCATGTGTGCTTACGGACTGTATCCCTTGCAGACTGTATTGATATATATTGATATATAATGTAGGAACCAGAATATTAATAACAGAAAGAAACAACCCTTTTGTGTGAATGAGTGTAAATGGGGGAGGGAGGTTTTTTGTGTTAGTGCACTAATTGTAAGTGTATCTTGTGTTTTCTATGTTGATTTAATAAAAAAAACAAAACAAAACAAAAAACGATACCGATAATAAAAAAAACGATACCGATAATTTCCGATATTACATTTTAACGCATATATCGATATTATCGGACATCTCTAGTTGTAAACTGTAAGAAGGTAATATGAATAAAATCAAGAGAAAGATTACTAATTCAGTGTTCATGTTTGAGTGGGTTCCGGCCCCTCTGTAGTGGAAAAGTTGGGCTCTGAGGTCAAAATAGTTAAGAAGCCCTTCTCTAGTTCTGCTGTGATGATAATTAGTTTATTTTCTGCCATGGTGTTAAGGATTAATATCTTAGAAGCGGTTTCACACTGTAGATAAACAACGCGTTTGTTGCAGCTTGCTCTCAAATTCTAGTCAGTGATCTGGCAAGAAACGCACGCACCCTCTTGGAATTCATGTAACTCCTGCACGCGTACAAGTAATATAGGAATGTAATTGTGTCTCCCTTAGGGTGCATCCCTTTTGAAGGAATATTTTATACAATCTTTAGACATGTAAACACTGGGATAAAGCTGTTATAAAGATCGGCTGGACTCAGCAGCTCATCGGTTAAAAAATAAAAATTCCTGCCACTGATCCCATTCCATGATCGGGATCGGCACATCACTACTTAGAACACTTCATAAACTCTAAAACATACATTGTTTTAACATAAAAGCTTAAATAAGTACTCAGTGGTACTTCAAAATATGTGATGCACTGAGACCAAGTTAGTTAACCGCAAAGTAGCGAGGGAACACTCTACTGAGTTTTGTTCGTTAAAACTTCATTTAAATTATTTTTAAAAGGAACTATAATCAACAGAATTAGCAAAACATTTTGAAATACAGTCTTGAAATATTTCACTCTGCGTTGCCGATCTACACAATAAAAAAGATTCCTTTTTTTAATTGAACTTCTGAAAACAGTACATTTTTAAAGGATATTCAAATGTATTCAGATGCACCTGTATGTGGACATTTATTGACATGCACCTGGGGATAGGTTGATTGGCAACACTGTGAATGTTGTCTGTCTATCTGTGTTGGCCCTGCGATGAGGTGGCGACTTGTCAGGGTGTACCCCGCCTTCCGCCCGAATGCAGCTGAGATAGGCTCCAGCAAACCCCGCGACCCCGAAAGGGACAAGCGGTAGAAAATGGATGGATGGATGTATATTGATATAATGTATGTATCATATTTATATTATCTATGAAATATATTATATTACAAAATGTCCTAATAAAGACAAGTATTTTATATGATGTATTTTTTATAGCATATGTATTCAATCTGTATACATTTATTACACACTGTCTAAACAATGAAACATTTAAAATTATTCGGGAATTTTGAGATCTAAAATTAAACAATTTCCACCAGGGGTGTCCAACGTACAGCCTGAAGGCCGTATCAGGCCCACGAACAGTTTTAATCCGGCCCATAAGATCAGTTTGCTAAATATAAAAATTAGCTGCATTTTTTATGAAAGAAACTGCTGTTCTAAATGTGTCCACTGGATGTCGCAATAGCAATTCAAGTGTAACCCACGTCACACTGTTTAAAGCTGCCGTGTCAGCTGACTTTAAGCGCCCTCTTGATTGGCAGCTGCTTCTCCAATCAGCGCATGTGCAAGGAATCAGCTGCTCCTGTTGAGGCTGGCAGCAGATGGCGGCAGTATCGACCCTCAATACCTTCTTTCATTGTTAATTATCCACTCAACGGTTAAAATAACGAAACGATAAGATGCAAAGACTTACGTTAACTTGAGCATCATCTTTTTAGATAGGAGTTCCATGCAGCGCTTGCAATTGGTTGAATGCGCACCTGAACTAGTGAACGCCATTATAAAAATGTGTCTTTCTACATTTGTTGTGTTTGTTCTATTTTATGCTAAAATCTACTATTTTCACATTGGTTAAGTTTGTAGTTATATTACCTTGATTTCGGCTATGATGTCATTTTGATAATTGTTTTGTTTATACTATAAGTGTAATATTTGAATGGTGATAAATGAATGTGTTGTGGCAGCACAATGCGGCGGTTTGAGGAAACACTCGATTGCTTTTCCAAACATTTTTAATGGTGAACTGCCAACATGAGAATCCTAAACAGAAAGTGTTTAATTTAAATGGCTTTATGAAAACACAGACAAAGAGTT
The DNA here is from genome assembly GCF_033978785.1 of Entelurus aequoreus. NCBI lineage: Eukaryota > Metazoa > Chordata > Actinopteri > Syngnathiformes > Syngnathidae > Entelurus > Entelurus aequoreus. Next base: position 52,160,780 of record NC_084746.1, on the reverse strand, counting down.
CATTGTGTTCTTCATGGTATTTTTGAAACCGCATGAATTTTTTCCTCAGAATTTTCAACTAACTTGAAGTGTTTTGCTTAGGCGATTATTTATAATATGTAAATTATCAGAATGAGCTTATTCTACTTTTGGCCAAAGTAAGAAAAAGAAAACAATCTAAAGTTGTCTTTATTTTTAAGTTTAATGCCATGATTTTAGCCGTCCGGCCCGCGTGGAAATAGATTTCCCTTCATGCGGCCCCTGAGCTAAAATGAGTTTGACACCCCTGATTTACAAAGTCATTTAAGAATGTTAAGAAATGTATCACCTGCGCCAAAAGGAGGTTGACCACTTCCTCTTCGTTTTCAGTCATTTCCTCTTTTGAAACGTCCTCCTTGGAGAGGCTGGCAATCTCCTGAGCTATTTTACTTTCACACTCCTGGCGTGGCACAGGGTAAGAGACAGGAAATTCAAACTAAGCATCACAATGTGAGAGGATCGTGTCGATTGGCCGTCCGACTTACTTGACGCTTGGCCTCTCTCAGCTTGCGTTTGAGAGCGGTGAGGATTCTCTGGACCTCCCAGAGACGCTCCTCTTTGGACAAGTCCTTCACACCCGCTTGAAGGTCTCTGTGCAGGCAGTTTAGCAGGAACTCCTAGCGTGTTCAGAGTGACATTTCATTGGCTCAAACAAACATTTTCCAACAAACATCCAACTTTTCTATGATTCGCTGTGCCGTATTATGGTGTTAATGTTTGACCCATGTCTTCAGTCACCTGTCTCCTGATCTCCTCTTTGATGCTGTCTTGAGTCTCGGGCAGCGCCGGCATGGTAGCCATGTTGGACCAGCGAAGGGGCCTCACTACCTGCCTCAGAACAACATCCCCAAACAGGTCCTTCACATGCGTGAAGAACATGTAGAGAACCCGATTTCCGATCTGTAATGAAAATAAAAGGAGATCATTAAAAATATGCCTTGTCTTGTGTTGTACTATTCTTAGAAAAATGCAAAAGTGACTTATTAAAGATGTTCTAACAGTAAAAACCACTTCCTTCATGGAAATAATGCCTTTGACCCGCCCCTAGCAAGATGAGCTCAACCAATTTATGCATCAAACACTTTGGGGAAAATCCACCGCAAAAAAGGCTTCGCTACACATTTTGAATTACTGCCAACCATCTATCAGTCAGTTACAAACGTAGGAATTGTAAGTTTGATATTTGAGTTTTTCGCCAGTGCTAACCAAGCATTGCACCTCTCAAGGACTAAAACCCCAATATGTTCTTTGGACCTCATCCCCTCTTTATTCACAAAACCTGTTTCCCTATTATCTCTCCACTGATCAAAACAATCATTAACTCTTCACTCACCTCTGGTACGATCCCGCAGTCTCTCAAGCTGGCAGCTATCACGCCCATTGTCAAAAAACACGGTCTTGACCCTAACAACCTTACAAACTTCCGGCCCATCTCTAATCTTCTCTTTCTGTCAAAAGTACTTAAACGTGTAGTGGCCACCCAACTCAAAGCCAACAGCCTGTTAGAACCCGTTCAATCTGATTTTCTAAAACTACACAGCACAGAAACAGCTTTTCTAAAAAAAAAAACCCTCCTCCACTCCTCAAATTGTGGTCACCTCAACTTGTACTTGTGGACCTCACTGCAGCGTTCGACACCATCAGTCACGTCATTCTCCTCTCCTGCCTCAAGGACACCATCAACATCACCTGCTCCGTCCTGTCCTGGTTCAAGTAATATCTCACAAACAGGCAACAGTTCATCCACATCAATAACTGCTCATCTTCAATTTATCCCCTGTTAAAAGGCCTCCCCCACGGTTTGGTGCTCGGCCCCCTTGTTCGGAAGAATTAGCCGTCGCTGTGGACTTCATGGTCATTGCTGTGCTGATGAGATACAGCTCTACATTGCCACGTCTACAAACTCTTATACCCACTGCCCCATCACTCACTAACAGAAATCGAACAAAGGTTCCTTAGACTTTACTGCAATAAATCAGACCTAATCATAATTGGCCCAAAAAACATAATTAAATCCACCCACAATTTTTCTTTAAATCATTAACGATGCCCTCTCTCCATTCACCGTAACCTTGGTGTTTACTTTGACTCTAACCTCGAATTTAAACCACACAAACAAATAACACAGACCGCATTATTTAATCGAAAAAAATAACATCAGAATTTGTTCCTCTCTCTTCTAAACTTAAGCACGCCTTCATCACATCTAGAAATGACTACTGCAATAGCATTCTTGATGGCACAGATGCTTCAAAACACTGAAACTCCGATACATACCAAACGGTGCCGCTCGCCTCCTTACACATACCATATCCTATGACCAAATCACCCGTCTTTCAGAACCTCCACTCGCTCATAATCAAGTCAGCAAATGCACTTTAACAGAGTGACAAAGCCCTTTCCAACGCTGCCCACATCCTGTGGAACTCATGGTGCGTTGTAGTTGTACTGGAAAGTAGGAATTTGCGAGTTCCTAGTCGGACATTTTAACAGGAATATAAATAGATATATATATATATATAATTGCTTTTAATGTTTAGTAAATTTAATGTTGATTGTTTGACTGCTGTGTTTCCTTTGTGGCTTCTTATTCAGTGTCTTGAAAATTGTTTTAATAGATACAATGTATTATGAGCATGTTAAAATGTAAGTGTAATGTTAGCATGTACAGTTGCTATTTGCTACTGTTTGTGTCCTGTTCTACTCCTTTAACTCATATTTTTGTAGTTAAAGCACATAATGGTGCCATTTGGAGAGAGACACTTTATCTGAAACAAACACAGCTTATTAGTATTGTCTATGAATGTTCTCATTCATCCAGGTCATTGTCATCTCAGGGCATTCAATCGATCGCAACTGGACTGTTTGGTTTGTCTTAGAAGACGTTTCGCCTCTCATCCGAGTAGGCTTCATCAGTTCATGCTCATAGACTAAGATTGGTTAAATTTAGTCAAGCGGCTGGTGCCAAAACCCCAAATATTTATTCTTCAAAACAATTTATACAAAACTTATCAGTATTAAAGCTAATGAGGTCAACGGAAACGGCGCCTTTCCAGTCGGGCTTACGAAAAGCACTTTTAAGCTATCTTTGATTTTGTACAACACAATTCCAATACACTATTGTGGGATCCATATTTAAAATGAAAAAAGGAAAATGACATGTGGGACCTTAAATGCTGCGCTCGGTTGACAGTAACTGCAGCAGAGAGGAAGATGTCCCATGTGGGAATAAATGAGCTACTTTCAAGTAGGCCACAGCTTCAAGGATTAACACTGACCCACTAAAATCTTTGTTGCTGTGCAAAACTTTCTTGAGGTTACAGCGACTCACCTGTATTGTAGGGTTGAGGACAATGGAGATGTTTTGGATGTTCATCTTGGTGTCAGCCTCCCTGGCTATGACGTGGTCCATGTGTGTGACCAGCCAGCCAAGGAGGAGCCGGCTATTGGGCGTCACTTCGGCCAGGAGCCTCTGAAACTCCGTCACCTTGTCGGCCTCTGCCTGGCGCCCGCACACGTCCTCGAAGCGTTGGGCCTGGTCGCGGCCCAGCAGATTCTCGGGGAGCTCGCGCAGGTATTGTTTGAGGAGGCTGGCCACCGTGTGGGGATCGTACTCCTCCAGACAGGGACACTCCTCGCGGTCGTACGCTGCCTTCAGCTCGTCCACCTTGGACTTCATACCTAAGGGAGGAAGGGAATATTAGCTATAATATAAACTATGACCTCTCTAGAACTAGGCAGAGTAATTGGTTCATTGTTAAAAATTCTGCGTTAAATTAATTGTTCATTATTTGTGTTTGAAGCAATGGAGGCAAAACAGAGTGCACTACTTAGCTACAAACAGCAGAGGATCTGTTGATCGACTCAACTAACTTGCTGAAAGCTATGCAAACCTGAGCTACATCCATGCACACCTCCGCACTGGCAGGGAAGCAGGAGTTCAGAACATTTATAGATAGAGTCTAGTATTAAAATATTAAAATAAAGTAACTACAGATGTCCGATAATATCGGACTGCCGATATTCTAGGCCGATAAATGCTTTAAAATGTAATATCGGAAGTTATCGGTATCGGTTTCAAAATTATCGGTATCGGTTTCAAAAAGTAAAATTACTGACTTTTTAAAACGCCGCTGTGTACACGGACGTAAGGAGAAGTACAGAGCGCCAAAAAACCTTAAAGGCACTGCCTTTGCAGACCGGCCCAGTCACATAACATCTATGGCTTTTCACACACACACACAAGTGAATGCAATGCATACTTGGTCAACAGCCATACAGGTCACACTGAGGGTGGACGTATAAACAACTTTAACACTGTTACAAATATGCGCCACACTGTGAACCCACACCAAACAAGAATGACAAACACATTTCGGGAGAATATCCGCACCGTAACACAACATAAACACAACAGAACAAATACCCAGAATCCCTTGCAGCACTAATTCTTCCGGGACGCTACAATATACCCCCATCCCCCACCCCAACCTTTTCATGCTCTCTCAGGGAGAGTTGGCATTTTTTTCCCATAACTTGAGTATATTTGTTTTGGAAAACCTTGTTACATTGTTTAATGCATCCAGCGGGGCATCACAACAAAATGAGGCATAATAATGTGTTAATTCCACGACTGTATATATCGGTATCGGTTTATATCGGAATCTGTAATTAAGAGTTGGACAATATCGGAATATTGGATATCGGCAAAAAAGCCATTATCGGACATCTCTAAAAGTAACTCATTGACAGTATCTATTAAAAAGGCTGATATACCTGAGACCCTGTAGATGCCCTCACACTTCATGCCGTAGTTCTCAATGTAGTCCACACACTCTCTGAAGATGGCCGGCAGCTGGATGCCGTCGTACAGGGCGGTCCGCTTCACCGCCTCCGCCAAAGGGGCGCCAAAGATTGGCCTGAAGGTGGGGACCTCAACTGGGACCGGCTCGGCCTCAGTGACAGCAACAGGCTTCTTCTTCTTCTTCTTTTCCTTCCACTGCTTGACCACGTCAGCGGCCGTGAGGTCCTTAGACTTCTTGTCCTTGGCCTCCTTGGGGCCCTTCTCCTTCTCCTTCTCCTTCACCTTGAAGTCCTTCTCCTTCTTCTTGGAGAAGCTGGGCTTCTTGAACACATGGATGCCCTTGGAACGCTTCATCTTGGACGGGCTCTCCGCCTCGTCCGCTGAGCTGTCCTCTTGGAAGGCGGCGTAGCCCTCCGCTGGCCGAGAGAGAGATAGGTGTTGTTAGTTGGTCCTCCTTTATCAGGAGAACATGGCAGCGGCGGAAGAGAAACAGAAAAGGGAGATGTGCGAGGGAAGGAAGATATCAGGGGAGGAGGGGAATTGAAAAAAAGAGGTCAGCCACCAATTTAGCATCAACTCCAGCTGCACCTTGCACTATTCTGCAAAACAAAGATCATGTATAAAACATTTCAAGACAATAAGTGATTACCGATGGTCTGATCAGGGTTTTATGCTGTCGATGCCCATCATCCATTAGTGAGATTGGCCGATACTGATCACGTGTGTCACCTGTAAACTTATCTATTTATTTAAGGTGAGTGCTATTGACAGTTTAACAATATTTAAACTTGTTCCTTATTTCAATTACAATTGTTTGATCAAAACAACGTCTATCGTACAAAATAACTAAACAAAAGCAAAAACTACTATTCTAAATAATTTTCTTTTTGCCCTCCTCGTGTGTCCAGGGAATTATTAAGAGTTTGTAAATATTAACAAAAACAACAAAAAAGAAAAAATATTTTGAGAAAATAAAAATATTAAATAAAAATATTAAATCATATATCATTATCCATCCATCCATTTACTACCGGGGTCGCGGGGGATTGCTGAAGCCTATCCCAGCTGCACACAGGCGGAAAGCGGGGTACACCCTGGACAAGTCGCCATCGTTATAAATATTACAATTGCAGGCGAAATTTGGACACCCTTTAGAGACCGTAACTGCTTACCTTCTGCTGTAACCTGTTTCCATCTTACTTAACTAAGCACTTATTCATTGGTGTTGTTCAAGGCTAGTTTAGTGGTTAGCATGCCTGCTACTGACTTGTTATCGGTATGTATGTAATAGAGATCGACGGATTTTGACGTGTATCGGTATCGGGCTCTTTTTATCAGTATTATATAGCAGTTTTTTATTGTTTTTATTTTAGAGCTACAACAGAACTACATCAGCAGATAAAATATATACATTTATGATACAAGTATTTAAAAAAAAAAAAGTAAAGTAGATAGTTATAAACACTGCTTATGCACCAGCCCGTTGAGAAAAGTTGGCTTTCTTCACTGCAATACCCCACCACCCACATGCAGTGTTGGTCTGTTATGCTTACCTTTCAAAATTTAATTTTTTTTGCCGATGATATAAAACTGTACAAAACTGAGTACATGTCAAGAAATCCCATTTTTTTACCAATTTTCCTGGAGATTTCCCATATTTTGAAATACAAATGTTGATGCTCCTCGTACCTACAGCATTAGACACACATAAAAGTGTTTGTGAAATCCCCTGATGTTGTTTGGTGCTAAATTAAACACAACATTAGCGCCATAATAAACATATTGTTTAGATGTTTCCTAAAAAATGATGTAAAAAAAAAAGCATTGCTTAAAAGCCTTGTTTACTGAAGTATACTACTCATGTTCAAATAACTTTTACTGCAAATTAATATCGACTCCAAATATCGGTTATCGGCTTCCTTGACTACTAATAATCAATATTAGGTGGGGCGGCATAGCTTGGTTGGTAGAGTGGCCCTGCCAGCAACTTGTGGGTTCCAGGTTCGATCCCCGCTTCTGCCAACCTAGTCACTGTTTTTGGGCAAGACACTTCACCCACCTGCTCCCAGTGCCACCCACACTGGTTTAAAAATGTAACTTAGATATTGGGTTTCACTATGTAAAAGCGCTTTGAGTCACTAGAGAAAAGCGCTATATAAATATAATTCACTTCACTAGCCCTAAAAAAAACAACATATCAGTCCATCTCTAGTATGTAACATGTTTAGCCAAGTGATAATGGTACATAATAATTATACTTTAAAATATTCCTATTATGCAAAACCAACTTTTTTTTAACCTATTGGTACCTGCTGTTGTGTATTTGGGATCTGCGTAAGTCCCGAAAATTTCAAACCAAACCATAAAGGCATTGCGGAGATATTTATAAAATAATCTTGCCTTCCTTTCTATTTCCCCCCAAAAACTGATTGGAATGGTGACATCACAGATTGGGAAAACCGTGAGCGGATTATCTTTATATGGTATAATTGTATCCAGAGTGTAACGGTACGTGTATTTGTATTGAACCGTTTCGGTACGGGGGTTCCGGTTCGGGGGTTCCGGTTCGGTTCGGAGGTGTACCGAACGAGTTTCCACACGGACATATTAAATAGCCGCCTCCGCTTCTTTCTGCCTCTGTTTCTGTCAGTACTCTACACAGCACCCAGCATTGTCCCACCCACACAACCATCTGATTGGTTACAAATAAGAGCGGTAACAGCCAATCAGCAGTGCGTATTCAGAGTGCATGTAATCAGTGCTTAGCGTTTAGCAGGTAAGCATCAGGCAGCGGACTCTCCCCAAATGATAATAAACACCTCCCAGTCAACTACTAGTAACATCACTATGAGCCCGTTGACCTTCTAGAAATATAAAAGGCAGCTCAGCTCGCTCGCAGTCCTGTCTTGAGGTGAAGGCTAATTCGCTTTTAGCGTAACGTTAGCTAATTTTGCGGTGTGTGTGCGTGTGTGTTACGGACAGCAAAGCCCTGTCTGTCTGTTATTTCACCTTACCTTTTTATGTGTTGATTGAGCTGTGATGAAGCAGCAAAAAAAGACATTATCTTAAATGAAGAGTTTCTGTCTCTGATAGTTGATATAATAATGTAAGTGCATCATTAATCCCACATGAACTCCATGGTGTTCAGGGATGAATAGTCTCTCCTATTGCTATTGTACCATTTTTTCAGATATAGTTACATGAATCATTAGTAATGCAGCAGCCTAGTTTTGAATGGCAGGGTCCCTGCAATCACATGTTGATAAAATTATAACATTTACATAATAAATCAACTACAGGCTTCCCAAATGCTGCAATACATTAAGCATGATGAGTTGACTTTAAACTGTTTAATGTTGCACTTTTTATATGTAGAAGAAAAGTTTTGTCATTTTATTTCATCTGAGCACCAATTTGAAGCAGTTTAATGTTGATTAACGTGGGCAGAATTATTATAGTGTTCCCCATGTTAAAAGGATAAAGCCATTGTTTACAAATTTGGTAAATAAATAACCAAAAAAATTTATATTTTGTTGTTTTCTTACTGCACCGAAAATGAACCGAACCATGACCTCTAAACCGAGGTACATACGGAACCGAAATTTTTGTGTACCGTTACACCCCTACTAGTGCGTGTCCACTATTGTAGTCTGCGCTGTAGACAATAAGCTTGTTCTTTTTCTCTATGCTCTTGTTGTGGGGCAGACTAGGTCGTACATGCACACGCATCCTCTGCTGTTGCCATTTTTAATACAAAGTAGGTAGGATATAATTCAAACTTATTTCTGTCAGTAGACTTACTATGGAAGCGCTGAAAAAACTACAACAAAAAGAGCGGGGAGTGGACACAGTCTAAGTGGAGGCAGTAAACAAGACGGCCCACAAAACAGCGCATCCTGAAGAGGTGGTCAGAAAGTGGCTTGAAAATTGTCTGTAAAACAAAATCTACAGTATGCTAAATTTTGACCAAAGCGCCACCATTACAGTAGATGTTATGTAGACCACAATGAAGTGTTTGATAGGGAGAAAAAAAAATCATGCCGGCTGCGTTGATGCAATATGATGGGGCAGTACATCCTAAAACTGACCATAAGCATTTTTACAGGAACCCACCACAATGACAATACCTAGGCACTGTTCTTACACCATGGGTTACCAGAGTAACACATAGTTCCTTCTTGAGATGCACATTCTTCCTGTTTTTATTTATTTTTACAGAAAGTAGATGCTAAGTTGCGTTGAAGTTACACAACATAATCACCCCACTGCTCATATTAGGCACACCACTCTAAATAGGTCAAAATGCAGAGATGTCTGCCTTTTGAGTTAATAATGTCTTATTGTGTTTGTAGAACTGTACTACATTCCACTGAGAGTTGTTTCCAATACACTTATATCATGTAGGCGTTCACAAAGTATATAATGCATATATTTACACAATAAAGGTTAGTTTTTTTCTTTCCAATTAAGAGGTGTTTGCACAAACACTTACTGCGCTTCTCCTTCTTCTTGAACTTGTTTTTCTTCTTGCTATGCTCCTTGTCGTCGTCGGAGACATAAGCGTCCGGCGTCTCATGGTGGAGTCCGTCATGTGGCGGCGACGGGTCGCCGGTGCGATACAAGCCCGGAAACTTAGTGGGGCTGATCTCCTCCGAGCTGGGAGTGCGGTTCACGCTGCCCGAGTGCTCGGCTCGCCGCTGCTCGGCGGGGCTGCTGCTGGGAGGCAGGAAGCACTCGGTCATGATGGTGGCTGGACCGGGCCTGGCTCGATCACGCGGGCCGAGTCAGCAAGCAGAAACGTCTGCTCGCCATCACACCTGCAGGTGGGGAAATGCTGGTAATAATGGCTAATATAGTGGTCCACCGTGTGCTCATTTTGCCTTCATATTAACTGAATTGTGAATTATAAACCTCTAAATATACTGTAAGTACCAACTTTTAAAGACTTTAGTTGTTGCTTTATCTGTTTTGATTGGAAATTTTAGAAAAAATCCCACAAATATTCCTTTAATACCGAGTAAATCGACTTTTAGGAGATTATGAAATCAACATTATACAACCTTTATTTAACCAGATAAGAAACCCATTGAGATCAAGATCTCTTTTACAAGGGTGACCTGGCCAAGAGGTCAACAGCACATGTCACAGAGCAATTTCAGAAAAGTAATAAGTTAAGACGTACATTTTAAAAATGCGTAAAAGAGAACTGTAAAACAATAGAGATTTACACCTTTTAAAAACACAGGCACTGTGCAAACCTCTCTCGCTGTCTGTCCCTCAGGATAGAATGGAAGGCTCGAAATGGAAGTAGTTCAGAGTATATTGTAGCGTCCCGGAAGAGTTAGTGCTGCAAGGGGTTCTGGGTATTTGGTCTGTTGTGTTTATGTTGTGTTACGGTGCGGATGTTCTCCCGAAATGTGTTTGTCATTCTTGTTTGGTGTGGATTCACAGTGTGGCGTATATTTCTAACAGTGTTAAAGTTGTTTATACGGCCACCCTCAGCGTTGCATTCACGTGTGTGTGTGTACAGAAGCCGCACATATCTTGTGACTGGGCCGGCACGTTAGAATGGATGAAAAGCGGACGTGACGACAGCTCGTATAGGACGCTAAAAGCAGTGCCTTAGCACTGCCCCCAAGACTGTGGTCCGGGTGGACTACGAGAAACAATGACTGATGAACACCTTCGTTCGATAATGAAGGTTGTCTCAGCTCAAAGCCTGAGCCCCGACATTAATGAACTTGCATCCAAGAAAAGATGGCAGGTATCAGGCTTGGGCACATCAGATTAGATCGGTGTGTTGCAAACTGAGCAGTTTAAAGTCCTGAATGGTTGGTTTATTCATTGTTATTTTATTTTCAAATTTATTAGCCTGTGGAAAAAGTTAATGTTGATATTTCCCTCAGAAGGCTGCAAATAGAAAAGAGGCATTACATTTTTATTTAAATTGTATTTGATATGCCATTGATATTTTTTAAATATTATTATTATAATTATTTGAAACTGGATTTTGCATGTCACTATAAAGTTATACAAGCCTTGCTTGTTCAACATTCAATGCAAAACTTGTTTGGGTCCCTATTAAAAGGTTAATTTGTTCAACCTTGGCCCGCGGCTTTGTTCAGTTTTAAATTTTGGCCCACTCTATTTGAGTTTGACACCCCTGGCATAAATGAATGGGATTTAACATAGAGATAATTAGCATCACGGCTAACGGAGAAATATTTTCGGTTCATTATGAAACTGAGGTGGTACATAAACCTAGCTAGCTATAGATATTGGCCCCAAAATCATTTAACAAGTACAGGAACAGCTAGCTAGCTAGAGTGGAAGTCTGCTGGAGTAGTCTACAGTCATACAGTAACAAGCAATTACACCTCTATTAAACTTAAATACATAGATCAAATATATTTACCCCAGTTATATCATCAAAACTTACCTGACTGGATGAAATCCTTGGGCTCAAATACTAGTGTGGCCTCAATAGCCCTGCTGTAGTGTGTAGCATGCTGGGAATTATCTGTGCATGTGATGGAATAATGCACTGCACATGTGATGGAGGAATGCACAGTAAAGGGTTTAAATTCTACTGAATTTGCATTAAATCAGGTTGTTTTAGCTAATAATCATGCTGCAAGATCTAGCATGTTGCATTCAATGTTTATTCCCATTAGTGTACAGCTCCACTGATGGACATTGGAGTGTTACTTTCAAAGGCTAAATTAAAGTATTGCTAGAAACATAATTTTATATGGGACTTTATTGTATTATATGTATAGTACATGTTCCAAAAAGAAAAAAGCATAAAACACCACCAGAATTAGAGATATTACAAGTCAAAGTGATGAAGCTTAGTGTTACGTTCATGACTTGGTGTAACTAAACATTACCCGATAAGATGAAGGCAATTGCATTTTATTGATATTTGAAATGTATTCAATGTTTATAAATGAATATTTAAATATAGTAAGCGTTAAAAAGGGAATAAATATTCAAAATAAGATCATTAAATGAAATCTAGTTTGGTTACGCCATCATGAGCACAACACAAGGTTTCAACTACAATTCTAAATAAGATGTCAAAAGCAAACTGAAATCAAATACACACAGCTTAAAGATTGATCAAATACCTATTTATATTTAGTAATACATAAATATGATGATTTATCAAATTATAAAAGAAATATACCTGAACAGACGCTCATGATGGTTACACCAAAAAGTAACGCTATGAATCGCGTTTTTCCAAGTTTTTGGGGCATTTTTATGCTATTTCCAAGCATCTCCTTTTTATTATCGTTGATTTTAAATGGTCAAACTAATGCATATTATATATGCATGCCCTAGTAAACAAACAAAAAAAGTCCTATTTATTTTGATTGTTACATTTTGAAGTACATTTGTGAAGGTGGGTGCGAATGTACCCATTACCAGAGCTGTACACATTAATTTCCCATTAATTCCCATGGAAAGTTTCCAACTTTGAATATTCCCGGAATTTTGCAACCCTAACCATTAGCTTGCTTTTATCTGTATTTTAAAACTAATTTAAGATCAAATAAGCGAGCCTGTATGACATCAAAAGCAGCTTGTAAAAAACTCATAAGCCTGAGTGATGGAGGTTGAACAGCAATAAATAATGGTGTCCATCCATCCATCCATTTTCTACCGCTTGTCTCTTTTGGGGTTGCGGGGGTGCTGGAATGGTGTCGTCTGCATAAAAATGGTACATTGCATTTGACAAATTATTGCAAATATTATTTATGTACCGGTAGATAGAAAATAAAATGGGCATTAAATAAAAGCACCACTAGAATGTCACTCACAAAAAACATTGTGCTACTCTTGACTTTGTAGAACTCACAAAATATATTAACATTAATGATGTAATTGTGTATTAACATCGTGTTTCTACATAGTCGCTGGTCTCATAGTTTGATCCCATAACCTTTGCCATTTTATATTCCATCCATTTCCTTCCGCTTGTCCCTTATTTAATGATTAAATATGAGCTGGTAAAGGTCTACTGTTTCCATTATGTGTGATATCAAGTCACGAAAACAACGTGTAAAGTCTAAAAGTAACTAAGACTGAGCGAATATGAAAACGTCCCCAAATAAATGATCATTAATATAATACTCACTTTAAAGGAAGTGTCGTCAACATAAACATTGAAGCCAATCCTTCTCTAAACCTCTCGCCTTTTTACCTTTCCTCGATGTCTGTACGGCGTCGTGACAGAAAATGTCTCCTTGTCGACAAATGAATAGACATTTAAGGAGGATATTGTGACGAAAATGGTTTAAAAATATACAATTTATTCACTGAAAGAAGGGGACAACATGCTAACTATAGCTAGCGGCCAAGCTAGCTAACTGATTAGCGACACTTCGGTTGGCGTAAAAATCGCTTCCCTCGGCCGAAAGCAAAGCTCGTCTAAAATTACGATATGTAAGTATAGGTTTTATTTTAAAAAGCGCTGCTTTATTTAGCGACTAAAAAACATAATAGGAAATAAACTTTACCAAGGGGTATCCCAGTCGGTCAGTAGCTTCTGATATCAGGGCTTGTGTCGGTCTGCGCCTGCGCTGTGGAACAAGTGCATGATGGGAAATGTAGTGGAAAAGCTTATCTTTAACTTCCAATTCTTGTTGATTATATTTAAAATACAGACGTAATTTAAATTAACACAGAGCTGCATTCACTTTTTATTATACTTGAAAAATCATGTTTTATGCGGGCTGTAATGGCCACAAGTGGCCACCAGGTGGCTCTAAACCTTAGACTGAAAATACACTCCATCCTACTGATTTTAAAAATGTTGGCATTACTATGTAGCTACAGAATCACACAAAATAAAACTTCCTTATGCTTAATAACAAAACATATTGATGTGGACAACATTATTTCTGAATAGGAAGATTTTTGTAATGTATCCCATTATATATCCAAAATTGCTCTTAATAATAATAATAATAATAATAGACTTTATTTGTAAAAAGCACTTTACATTGAGTAAACAACCTCAAAGTGCTACAGTGTATTAAAAAATAAGTTTAAAAAATAAGTAAAAAGATAATAAAAAATGAATAAAAATAAAAACTAGAACAGCCAAATAGCAAAGACTAGTAAGCATATATCTAAAAAAAAAAAAAAAGAAGGTTTTTTAAGCCTTTTTTAAAAGCATCCACAGTCTGTGGTGCCCTCAGGTGGTCAGGGAGAGCGTTCCACAGACTGGGAGCTGCGGATCAGAAAGCCCGGTCTCCCATTGTTCGTAGCTTTGTCCTCGGAGGTTGGAGGAGGTTAGCCTGTCCGGAGCGGAGGTGTCGTGTGGAGGATTTGGGGGTGAGTAGTTCTTTGAGGTAGAGGGGGGCATTTCCATGGAGGCACTGGTGGGTTAGTAGGGAGACTTTGTATTCAATCCTGAGTGGAACAGGAAGCCAGTGAATGGGTTTGAGAGTTGGTGTGATATGGTTATATTTCCGCAATCTCATCAGGATCCTAGCATCACTATTCTGTATGTATTGCAGCTTGTGGATGTTCTTGCTGGGGATCCCGACAAGAAGTGCGTTGCAGTAGTCTAGGGACATATTTTCAGAAATATGAGGATTTCTGCCTGTTAGTCAAATCATAAAATCAGAAATTGTTAAGTGTATGCCACAGGCCGTTAAAAATTAAAGCTGTCGGCCACAAATTTGGACACATCTATAACCACCTGGTATAACAGGAGCGCTCTACTATGTTAAAGCTCTTACTTTAAAAAAAAAACAATAACAAAAATCTTTAATTTTACGGTTTAAAAGCCAGTCAAAGATCCTCTATATGTTGTTTTTAGGACCTCCTGCAAAAACGCGTCATAAATCGTCAATACCAATAATTCAGTGTGTCGTGACCAGAGGTGGGTACAGTAGCCAGAAATTGTACTCAAGTAAGAGTACTGTTACTTTAGAGATGTATTACTCAAGTAAAAGTAAGGAGTAGTCCCCCAAATATTTACTTGAGTAAAAGTAAAAAGTATGTTGTTAAAAAACTACTCAAGTACTGAGTAACTGATGAGTAGCCTGTTCGTTTAATGATGACGGCAACAAATTATGCACAAAAACATAAAAATAGCAATGAGCAAATTCAGAGCCAGGAATATCTCTTAAGCAACTAAAACAATAATATATATTAAATAATAATACATTAACATAAAAAAAATTAAGGCAAATTAAGCCACAATAACTTAACAGCACCATAGACTCAGTAGGCAGAGTTTACAAAGGAAAATAACAAGTTAGCCTTTACGCAAACCATAAACTGATAGGTGTGGGCTGCACCTGGGAACACACTGTGCACTTCTGATTGCTGTTTCTATGCATGTGTGAGTGTGTGTGTGCGACTGTGTGTGTGTGTGTGTGTGTGTGTGTGTGTGTGTGTGTGTGTCTATGAGGCTGCAGTGCGTTAATAAATGTCCCCACACGATGTACATTTGACAGTGATTCATAGCAGGGAAGCTAACATCAGCCTACGGTGACAGCCAAAATATCTACTAACGTTACTTACCGTGATGTGCTTCCTCAAATTTGATGTTGAGTTCATGTAAGCTTAAGCTTGTTAATCATGTGACCGCCTGGCTCTGTTTGATTGGTGAAACGGAGTCAAACGTCACCAGTGACTGCATTTGATTGGTGAAACGCAGGCATGCTACTTTGAAGGTCTGTCTGACAGACCAAAACAAACTAAGCGTGCATTAACAGATGGATAAAAATCAGTAGCGAGTAGCGAGCTGAATGTAGATAAATGGAGCGGAGTAAAAGTAGCGTTTCTTCTCTATAAATATACTCAAGTAAAAGTAAAAGTATGTTGCATTAAAACTACTCTTAGAAGTACAATTCATCCCAAAAGTTACTCAAGTAGATGTAACGGAGTAAATGTAGCGCGTTACTACCCACTTCTGGTCGTGACCCAAAAGTGGGTTGTGGGCCCGCATTCTGTGGGTCAGAGATGTAGAGATATGACGTTGGCGAACAAGCAAAGTCTTTTCAACGACTCTTTTGGGTCAACGATGACAATCAATTTGCAGTTGCAAAATACAATATTCTCCAAAAGTTTTTTGATTTCAGGAGTTCAATGAAGACAAATAGGTCAATTAAAGGCTCAGGGAGATTTTGCAGTTCATTTTTTTTCATTACAGTGTGAACCAATACTGCGCTTCACATTATTCCACTTTTTTTTGGGCAATATTTCAAATTTGATGGATATATTGTACTCAATGTTTTCTTTAGCTGTACAATAAAAAACATTTAACTACAACATTTATATGACAGAAGCGCACCTACAACAAAAAAAAATCCTCCATAGGTGCACTGCAAAAAGTCAGTGTTCAAAAACAACAACAAAAAACACAAAAATGAGGGGTATTTTATTTGAACCAAGCAAAATTATCTGCCAATAGAACAAGAAAATTCGGCTTGTCAAGACTTTCCAAAACAATTAAAATTAGCTAACCTCAATGAACCCAAAATACCTTAAAATAAGTATATTCTCACTAATAACAAGTGCACTTTTCTTGGTAGAAAAAAAAAGAGACCTTTTTGCTCAATATGTTGAAAAATATTCTTAAAATAAGTAAATGCTAGTGCCATTATCTTGACATAATGATATGTGCTCGGCATCATGATTTTTTTTTTCATGCTTGAAATAAGAAATTATTACTTTAAAAAAGTAGTTTTATACTTGTGAGTAGAGATGTCCGTTAATGGCTTTTTTGCCGATATCCGATATTGTCCAACTCTTAATGACCGATTCCGATATCAACCGATACCGATATATACAGTGGTGGAATTAACACATTATTATGCCTCATTTTGTTGTGATGCCCCGCTGGATGCATTAAACCAGTGGTCCCCAACCACCGGCCGCGGCCCGGTACCGGTCCGCGGATCGGTACCGGGCCGCACAAGAAATTAAAAAAAATAATAATAATAATTTTTTTTTTTATGAAATCAACATAAAAAACACAATATATACATTATATATCAATATAGATCAATACAGTCTGCAGGGATACAGTCCGTAAGCACACATGATTGTATTTATTTATTTATGCTTAAAAATACCCCCCCCAAGCGTTGACCGGTCCGCAGCTACAAAAAGGTTGGGGACCACTGCCCTTTGAGACACTTGTGATTTAGGGCTATATAAATAAACATTGATTGATTGATTAAACAATGTAACTTTACCGTGAATTGATTAACGTGGACCCCGACTTAAACAAGTTGAAAAACTTATTGGGGTGTTACCATTTAGTGGTCAATTGTACGGAATATGTACTGTACTGTGCAATCTACTAATACAAGTTTCAATCAATCAATCAAAAACAAGGTTTTCCAATATAAGAGAACAACTTCAACTCCAGTTATGGAAAAAAATGCCAACATGGCACTGCCATATTTATTATTCAAGTCACAAAGTGCATTATTTTTTTTTAACATGCCTCAAAACAGCAGCTTGGAGTTTGGGACATGCTCTCCCTGAGATAATCCTGATAGCCACTACAACTATGGGAAATACTATACTTTGACTTTCACAAAGTGCATTTTTTATTTTTCTAAAAACATGTCTCAAAACAACAGCTACAAAAACAATGAAGGCACACAGCTTCAGTCCAGAGTATACTAGACTGGTAAAACACGGACGTAGGGCCTACAGCCGCGTTTTAAAAAGTCATTCATTTTACTTTTTGAAACCGATACCGATCATTTCCGATATTACATTTTAAAGCATTTATCGGCCGATAATATCGATATTATCGGACATCTCTACTTGTGAGTGTTGATGACACAGCTTTGCAAGTTGATATTCTAGTTTCAAGCATGTTTTACTCAATATACTGTAGGTCATCAAATCTCAGCAACAATCTGTAATATCTTCCTGAGATCATTTAGGACCAAAACCCTTAAAACAAGTAAAACACTCTAACATCAAATCTGCTTAGTGAGAAGAATGATCTTATTAGACAGAAAATAAGCAGATATCACCCTTATTTGAGATATTTCATCTTACTTAGATTTCACTTTTTGCAGTGTGACAGTAGTGCTCAAAAATAACAGTCGCTGCCATATCATAAGCAGTCATTAAGGCAAAACAGAATAAAACCATCTACAGTAAAGTAAAACAATGATGTCATGTCACTGTGATTATAAAAAAAGTAAGCTTTGGTGACCTCCATGAGTGAGGCCATCCAGTTCTGTCTGGCAGTCGTGCAAACCGCCAACACTGAGGAAAACAAGTGTTTTGAAAGCGCACGTACAAAGAGCATTTGTGTGTGGCTGCCACAGATTGCCCCCCCCCCCCCCCCCTCACTTTCTCTCACTCGGTCAGTGAGCAATGGAACACCTGCGGCCGAGAACGCCATAATCACAGCCTTGTTTGTCCAGGAAATGATGCGTTTCCTGACTCGGGCACCAGCAGGCTAAGATTAGAGCACGCATGAAAACCTCAAAGAAAGCTAAGAAAACCCCCTTTGAGTCCACATCACCAAAGTTTTATTTGGCCTGAGACTTAGTGTGTAAAAATACAATATACATATACACCTTTAGTAAAAACAGACTTGAAAACATATCTAAAAATATACAGTGAACAGCAGAGTAAAACTTACAAGGTGCTTTTCCCCACAAGTCTTTAGAAGAGACAGTTCATACACTTGACGGCCTTGCTGCCGTAGTCCACGCACTCAGGCCCGATGCACTGGCAGCAGGCGTTGTGGAACCAGCGGTACTTGGATCCTCCCATGGACTCGCAGTACAGCTTGCACTGGCGGATGGACACGCAGTCGTCAAAGTAGACCACCGTGCACATGTTGTCTGCAACCCAGGCGGAGAAGACAGCAGCTGTTAAAAGGTTGTTTCATCCACTCGAACGCTCACTGTTACTGCTGCTGTCATTACTTTTCAATCTTGTGGAACCTTTTCACCACTAATGGCGTTGTTGCCAGCCCACACTATCGAGTACAACACACGCACCGCATCACAAAACTATAAAAGCATGGATGACAATTAGAGATGTCCGATAATGGCTTTTTTGACGATATCCGATATTGTCCAACTCTTAATTACCGATACCGATATCAACCGATACCGATAAATACAGTCGTGGAATTAACACATTATTAGGGATGTCCGATAATGAATGATGGGTTTTTAACATGTAAAGCGACTTTGGGTACTTAGAAAAGCGCTATATAAATCCCAGTTATTATTATTATTATTAATGGCTTTTTGCCGATACCCGATATGCCGATATTGTCCAACTCTTAAATTACCGATACCGATATCAACCGATATATACAGTCGTGGAATTAACACATTATTATGCTTAAGGTACTTTTAAAAAAAATTAATAAAACAAAATAAGATAAATAAATTAAAAACATTTTCTTGAATAAAAAAGAAAGTAAAACAATATAAAAACAGTTACATAGAAACTAGTAATTAATGAAAATGAGTAAAATGAAGTGTTAAAGGTTAGTACTATTAGTGGAGCAGCAGCATGCACAATCATGTGTGCTTACGGACTGTATCCCTTGCAGACTGTATTGATATATATTGATATATAATGTAGGAAGCAGAATATTAATAACAGAAAGAAACAACCCTTTTGTGTGAATGAGTGTAAATGGGAGAGGGAGGTTTTTTGGGTTGGTGCACTAATTGTAAGTGTATCTTGTGTTTTTTATGTGGATTTAATAAAAAAACAAACAAAAAAAAACAACAAAAAAAACCAACGATACTGATAATAAAAAAACCGATACCGATAAATTCCGATATTACATTTTAACGCATTTATCGGTCTGCCGATATTATCGGACATCTCTACACATTATTATGCCTAATTTTGTTGTGATGCCCCGCTGGATGCATTAAACAATGTAACAAGGTTTTCCAAAATAAATCATCTGAAGTTATGGAAAAAAATGCCAACATGGCACTGTGGTAATGTGTTAATAATTTCACACATAAGACGCTCCTGAGTATAAGTCGCACCCCCGGCCAAACTATGAAAAAAACTGCGACTTATAGTCCGAAAAATACGGTAGTTGCCTCTCCGTGTTCAGGTTGTCACTAAAAGTAGGTCCTCGGAATACCATTTATAAACTCTGCAAGTATGAATAAATGGGAACAAACCTGGAAACCTTTACTGATATATATTGAATCATAATTTAGACATTTAAGAAAAAAAAACAAAAAAAAAACCTGCCATCTTTTTTGTAGGTGTATTCCTTTTTTGTTATCTTTATTATTTTCTGTATTGATCCTACACTATTATTGTTTTTTTTGTTTTGTTACTTCTAAAATTGGCCTTCCCACGGTTTACTTGCTTATTTATTTATTTATTTTTTGTGACTTTTTATTTTGTATTGTTTTACATCTGATCAACTTCTGTGACTTTCCTTTTCTTTTTGAAGTGTGAACGGTGGAGAGGCCCTCGAGAGGTGATCTCGGGATCACTTCCTGAGGATCCTTGATGCCGAGGAATGTTCATCCATCTTGCTATGGTCTGGATAGCCTGCTGATCCTGAGCCAGAGCGGGATGGATGGATAAATATATACAATATCTGGGTATCTTTTCTAATAATGTTTATACTGTAAACCTTGAATTGTTCAAGTTGAAGTGCACCTCCCTCCTCAAGTGTGCATGTGAGTGGATGTGTGATTGTATGAAGGTTTTTCGTGACCAAAGTATGACTGTTAAATGTGATTTTAACTGTAAAATTCAATTAAAATATTGGCAAAAAAATAATAAAAAAAGTAGGTCCTCTGCGTTAGCGCTTGAAATAACAATACCGCTAATACTTGGTTAATATTCAGGTGTGCATATCGAGTATTGTTGGCAGATTTTGGGATGTTTATTTGGAGCCCATTATGGTTATAGATGACTCCCAAAGGTGTATTGTTAGCCACCTCATACATGCCGTATATTACCAATAAGAATGAATAAAAACAAACAAAAAAATGTGTTCTTGTTAGGGATGTCCGATAATGGCTTTTTTGCCGATATCCGATATTGTCCAACTCTTAATTACCGATACCGATACATACAGTCGTGCAATTAACACATTATTATGCCTAATTTGGACAACCAGGTATGGTGAATATAAGGTCCTTTTTAAAAAAAATCATAAAATAAAATAAGATAAATAAATTTAAAAAAATGTATTGAATAAAAAAGAAAGTACAACAATATAAAAACAGTTACCGTACATAGAAACTAGTAACTAATGAAAATGAGTCAAATGAAGTGTTAAAGGTTAGTACTATTAGTGGAGCAGCAGCACGCACAATCATGTGTGCTTACGGACTGTATCCCTTGCAGACTGTATTGATATATATTGATATATAATGTAGGAAGCAGAATATTGATAACAGAAAGAAACAACCCTTTTGTGTGAATGAGTGTAAATGGGGGAGGGAGGTTTTTTGGCTTGGTGCACTAATTGTAAGTGTATCTTGTGTTTGTTATGTTGATTTAATTAAAAAAAACAAAAAAAAACGATACCGATAATAAAATAAACGATACCGATAATTTCCGATATTACATTTTAACGCATATGACTCCCAAAGGTGCATTGTTAGCCACCTCATACATGCCGTATATTACCAATAAGAATGAATAAAAACAAACAAAAAAATGTGTTCTTGTTAGGGATGTCCGATAATGGCTTTTTTGCCGATATCCGATATCGTCCAACTCTTAATTACCGATACCGATACATACAGTCGTGCAATTAACACATTATTATGCCTAATTTGGACAACCAGGTATGGTGAATATAAGGTCCTTTTTAAAAAAAATCATAAAATAAAATAAGATAAATAAATTTAAAAACATTTTCTTGAATAAAAAAGAAAGTACAACAATATAAAAACAGTTACATAGAAACTAGTAATTAATGAAAATGAGTAAAATTAACCGTTAAAGGTTAGTATTATTAGTGGAGCAGCAGCACGCACAATCATGTGTGCTTACGGACTGTATCCCTTGTATTGATATATATTGATATATAATGTAGGAAGCACAATATTAATAACAGAAAGAAACAACCCTTTTGTGTGAATGAGTGTAAATGGGGGAGGGAGGTTTTTTGGGTTGGTGCACTAATTGTAAGTGTATCTTGTGTTTGTTATGTTGATTTAATAAAAAAAAACCAAAAAACCCGATACCGATAATAAAAAAAACGATACCGATAATTTCCAATATTACATTTTAAAGCATTTATCGGCCGATATTATCGGACATCTCTAGTTCTTGTCTTACACAGGGATTGTGAATGGTGGGCAATATAAGTAAAAAAAAGTGCATTTCCCCTTTGGCAGTGTCAGATAAAAGTAAGGATTAATATCAGAATGTTGGATGCAGCTATACACGTCTGCAATATAATATTCCTTTCCTATTAGTGTGGTACTATTGTGAGCACTTTTGATGGACTTAACTGATGACTAATGTTCGCTGGGAGGAAGAACGCATCGTAGTCACCTTGAACGTCGTAGCTGGCGTGGATGCTGTTCCCGGGCACCGACACGTTCTGGTGCGGGCCGTCAAGAGACTCCAGGAAGGAGACCAGGTGGGACAGCTCCTCAGCCACGGGGAAGGAGACCACCATCATGTTGACGGGCGCGTCGCCTTCCGTGAGGGCACGGAAGAGCGAGGGAATGGGCCGGTGCAACTCCTCCACCGTGCTCTTGGACGTGGCCGGAGAGTCGCTGTAGTTCTTGGGGTTGCACATGCCTGACATCCCAGAGGACATGAGAGGGTTAAAGAAGGTCAAACAAGAAGGTGTATACCTACAATTAGAGAAGTCCAATAATGGCTTTTTTGCCCATATCCGATATTTCGATATTGTCCAACTCTTAACTACCGATTCCGATATCAACCGATACCGATATATACAGTCGTGGAATTAACACATTATTATGCCTCATTTTGTTGTGATGCCCCGCTGGATGCATTAAACCAGGAGTCACCAACTTTTTTGAAAGCAAGAGCTACTTCTTGGGTAGTGATTAATGCGAAGGGCTACCAGTTTGATACACACTTAAATAAATTGCCAGAAATAGCCAATTTGCTCAATTTACCTTTAACTCTATGTTATTATTGATAATTAATGATATTTACACTTAATTGAACGGTTCAAAAGAGGAGAAAACACGAAAAAAATGACAATTAAATTTTGAAACATAGTTTATCTTCAATTTCGACTCTTTAAAATTCAAAATTCAACCGAAAAAAAGAAGACAAAAACTTAAAAAAAGAATTTATGGAACATCATTAGTAATTTTTCCTGATTAAGATTAATTTTAGAATTTTGATGACATGTTTTAAATAGGTTAAAATCCAATCTACACTTTGTTAGAATATATAACAAATTGGACCAAGCTATATTTCTAACAAAGACAAATCATTATTTCTTCTAGATTTTCCAGAACAAAATTTTTAAAAGAAAATCAAAAGACTTTGAAATAAGATTTAAATTTGATTCTACAGATTTTCTAGATTTGCCAGAATAATTTTTTTGAATTTTAATCATAATAAGTTTGAAGAAATATTTCACAAATATTCTTCGTCGAAAAACCAGAAGCTAAAATGAAGAATTAAATTAAAATGTATTTATTATTCTTTACAATAAAAAATATTTTTTTACTTGAACATTGATTTAAATTGTCAGGAAAGAAGAGGAAGGAATTTAAAAGGTAAAAAGGTATATGTGTTTAAAAATCCTAAAATCATTTTTAAGGTTGTATTTTTTCTCTAAAATTGTCTTTCTAAAAGTTATAAGAAGCAAAGTAAAAAAATAATGAATTTATTTAAACAAGTGAAGACCAAGTCTTTAAAATATTTTCTTGGATTTTCAAATTCTATTTGAGTTTTGTCTCTCTTAGAATTAAAAATGTCAGGCAAAGCGAGACCAGCTTGCTACTAAATAAATACAATTTAAAAAATAGAGGCAGCTCACTGGTAAGTGCTGCTATTTGAGCTATTTTTAGAACAGGCCAGCGGGCTACTCATCTGGTCCTTACGGGCTACCTGGTGCCCGCGGGCACCGCGTTGGTGACCCCTGCATTAAACAATGTAACTTTACCGTGAATTGATTAACGTGGACCCCGACTTAAACAAGTTGAAAAACTTATTCAGGTGTTACCATCTAGTGGTCAATTGTATGGAATATGTACTGTACTGTGTAATCTACTAATACAAGTTTCAATCAATCAATCAAAAACAAGGTTTTCCAAAATAAGAGAACAACTTCAACTCCAGTAATGGAAAAAAGTGCCAACATGGCACTGCCATATTTATTATTGAAGTCACAAAGTGCATTATTATTGTTAACATGCCACAAAACAGCAGCTTGGAATTTGGGACATGCTCTCCCTGAGATAATCCTGATACCCACTACAACTATGGGAAATACTATACTTTGACTTTCACAAATTGCATTATTTTTTTTAAACATGCCTCAAAACAAACAGCTACAAAACCATGAGGGCACACAGCTTCAGTCCAGACCAGGGGTCACCAATGTGGTGCCCGCGGGCACCAGGTAGCCCGTAAGGACCAGATGAGTAGCCCGCTGGCCTGTTCTAAAAATAGCTCAAATAGCAGCACTTACCAGTGAGCTGCCTCTATTTTTTACATTTTATTTATTTACTAGCAAGCTGGTCTCGCTTTGCCCGACATTTTTAATTCTAAGAGAGACAAAACTCAAATAGAATTTGAAAATCCAAGAAAATATTTTAAAGACTTGGTCTTCACTTGTTTTAATAAACTCATTAATTTTTTTACTTTGCTTCCTATAACTTTCAGAAAGACAATTTTAGAGAAAAAATACAACCTTAAAAATAATTTTAGGATTTTTAAACACATATACCTTTTTACCTTTTAAATTCCTTCCTCTTCTTTCCTGACAATTTAAATCAATGTTCAAGTAATTAATTTTTTTTATTGTAAAGAATAATAAATAAATTTTAATTTAATTCTTCATTTTAGCTTCTGGTTTTTCGACGAAAAATATTTGTGAAATATTTCTTCAAACTTATTATGATTAAAATTCAAAAAAAATATTCTGGAAAATCTAGAAAATCTGTAGAATCAAATTTAAATCTTATTTCAAAGTCTTTTGAATTTCTTTTAAAAATTTTGTTCTGGAAAATCTAGAAGAAATAATGATTTGTCTTTGTTAGAAATATAGCTTGGTCCAATTTGTTCTAACAAAGTGTAGATTGGATTTTAAGCTATTTAAAACATGTCATCAAAATTCTAAAATTAATCTTAATCAGGAAAAATTACTAATGATGTTCCATAAATTCTTTTTTAAATTTTTTCAAAAAGATTCAAATTAGCTAGTTTTTCTCTTCTTTTTTTCGGTAGAATTTTGAATTTTAAAGAGTCGAAATTGAAGATAAACTATGTTTCAAAATGTAATTGTCATTTTTTTCGTGTTTTCTCCTCTTTTAAACCGTTCAATTAAGTGTAAATATCATTAATTATTAATAATAACATAGAGTTAAAGGTAAATTGAGCAAATTGGCTATTTCTGGCAATTTATTGAAGTGTGTATAAAACTGGTAGCCCTTCGCATTAATCACTACCCAAGAAGTAGCTCTTGCTTTCAAAAAGGTTGGTGACCCCTGGTCCAGAGTATACTAGAGCATACTTGCCAACCTTGAGACCTCCGAATTCGGGAGATGGGGGAGTAGGGGCGTTTGGTGGTAGCGGGGGGTGTATATTGTAGGGTC
Organism: Entelurus aequoreus; assembly: GCF_033978785.1. Classification (NCBI taxonomy): domain Eukaryota; kingdom Metazoa; phylum Chordata; class Actinopteri; order Syngnathiformes; family Syngnathidae; genus Entelurus; species Entelurus aequoreus. The sequence continues at coordinate 52,135,184 of NC_084746.1, read as the reverse complement.
CCGGAAGAGTTAGTGCTGCAAGGGGTTCTGGGTATTTGTTCTGTTGTGTTACGGTGCGGATGTTCTCCCGAAATGTGTTTGTCATTCTTGTTTGGTGTGGGTTCACAGTGTGGCGCATATTTGTAACAGTGTTAAAGTTGTTTATACGTTCACCCTCAGTGTGACCTGTATGGCTGTTGATCAAGTATGCATTGCATTCACTTATGTGTGTGTAAAAGCCGCATATGTTATGTGGGGGCTCCCAGACCGTTGTTGAGGGGCGCAGGGGAGACGTCCTATGTATTTCGGGGCTAACAACCTTCACTTTACCCGGAAGTGGTCTTTACAGCTGAGGGTGAATGACGATGCCGGCGGTTTGTTGCAACTTTGTGACTTTATTGGACGCAGCCATCCACCAAGCTAGAGCACCTGCATGCACTCACTGTCGCCGCTCGCTCACCTCTCTCGCCCACTCACTCACTGACGTCACTCACCTCACATGCTGTCATATCTTAAAGGGCCACACACACACACACACACACACACACACACACACACACACACACACACACACACACACACACACACACACACACACACACACACACACACACACGCTACTCTCATAACAACTAACAAGACATCATGGCGAAGCCAGAAGTCGAGTTTCTTAACATGGAGACATTCTCAATACTTTTCTTTTGTCGAGCACAAAGAAAATAACATTTTAGTTAAATGTAAGTTGTGTCTTGGATCAAAGATCCTATCTACTTAGAGTTCAAGTTAAAGTGCCATTATGTTGCAGCTATTTAAAATAGGTTTGTCAATTTGTTCTGGCCTGAAATAAATTGGCCCTTTGAAACATATCTTTGTCTTTGTGTGTTGTATGTAAACCACATTGTTTGTGTGTTGTATGTAGACCACATTGTTTGTGTGTTGTATGTAGACCACATTGTTTGTGTGTTGTATGTAGACCGCATTGTTTGTGTGTTGTATGTAGACCGCATTGTTTGTGTGTTGTATGTAGACCACATTGTTTGTGTGTTGTATGTAGACCACATTGTTTGTGTGTTGTATGTAGACCACATTGTTTGTGTGTTGTATGTAGACCGCATTGTTTGTGTGTTGTATGTAGACCACATTGTTTGTGTGTTGTATGTAAACCACATTGTTTGTGTGTTGTATGTAGACCGCATTGTTTGTGTGTTGTATGTAGACCACATTGTTTGTGTGTTGTATGTAGACCGCATTGTTTGTGTGTTGTATGTAGACCACATTGTTTGTGTGTTGTATGTAGACCACATTGTTTGTGTGTTGTATGTAGAGCACATTGTTTGTGTGTTGTATGTAGACCACATTGTTTGTGTGTTGTATGTAGACCACATTGTTTGTGTGTTGTATGTAGAGCACATTGTTTGTGTGTTGTATGTAGACCACATTGTTTGTGTGTTGTATGTAGACCACATTGTTTGTGTGTTGTATGTAGACCACATTGTTTGTGTGTTGTATGTAGACCACATTGTTTGTGTGTTGTATGTAGACCACATTGTTTGTGTGTTGTGTGTAGAGCACATTGTTTGTGTGTTGTATGTAGACCACATTGTTTGTGTGTTGTATGTAGAGCACATTGTTTGTGCGTTGTATGTAGAGCACATTGTTTGTGTGTTGTATGTAGAGCACATTGTTTGTGTGTTGTATGTAGACCACATTGTTTGTGTGTTGTATGTAGAGCACATTGTTTGTGTGTTGTATGTAGAGCACATTGTTTGTGTGTTGTATGTAGACCACATTGTTTGTGTGTTGTATGTAGACCACATTGTTTGTGTGTTGTATGTAGACCACATTGCTTTCTGAGTTCAGTGATGCAAATGCCTGTCAAGTTGATCAACACATTGTATTATTCTCCAGTGCAATAACAGTACTGAAATGAAGGCTATAAGGGCATTAAAGGGAGCTTTTTTTAAAAAAAAAAGAAAAGAAAAAGAAGTAACTAAATAGTTACTTTTCACAGTAATGCATTACTTTATGGTGTAAGTAACTGAGTTAGTAACGGAGTTACTTTTGAAATAAAGTAACTATTAACTGTAACTAGTTACTGGTTTTCAGTAATCAACCCAACACTGGCCACCACAAATAAAAATGTGTGAGACACTGATAAATATAAAAAATAATATGGTATTATTGTTAACAACAAAAACTATGCTGAATTATCCAACTATATTCATTGAAATCTCTTAATATCTCACAACATTAAAGCAAGTCCTTCCTATGTGCCTCTGAAAGTACAATCCTCCATTTGCACCTTCACCCAGATCTCATCTAAACTGCCGTGTCGTCTTGTGCTGCTCAGCTTCGCCAAAGTGGCTGTGAGTAGTGACAGATCTCCATGGAACAGGAAATTAAACTAATATTGTGATAGGCACGCACACACACACACACACACACACACGCACACACACACGCACACACACACAGGAAGTGACAAGGTGGTGCAGATGATCAAAGGCAGCTCGGGCAGGAAATCAGAAGGCCAAGAGGTCGTCCCGCTCGGACGGCCTGCTCTGTTGAAAAAGCCGGCCAGAGATCCAAAGCAAACAAGAAGAACAAGAAGTGGCGCATACATCTGGAACTCCTCGGCTCCAACAAGATTGATCCTCGAGGTGGGAACCTTTGGACACCTCACCAATTGATTACGATTACGATTCAGAGGCTACGATTTGATTAGAAATGGATTATTTATACATCTATAATTATTATATTCCATCCATCCATTTTCTACTGCTTGTCCCTTATTTGTTCACGGGGGATGCTGGAACCTATCTCAGCTGCATTCGGGCGGAAGGCGGGGTACACCCTGGACAAGTCGCCACCTCATCGCACGGCCAACATTGTATATTATTATTATATTGTATTTTATTTTGTTAATATATTGTATATTAGTCAATCCATTTTCTACCGCTTGTTCCTTATGGGGTCGCTGTAGCCTATCCCAGCTGCATATATTTATATTTTTTATATGTAATTATTATTATTATTATGTCTAATCAGGCTGCACCAATTTGAGAAAAAATCTAATTGCAACTTTTCTCTCCAAAATTGCAATAGCGATTCAATTTGCGTTTTTTAAATATTTTATACACACACATGCATAAAACTGCAAAAATAAGGAGTGACGGTATACATGTTAATTTTAGACTGTCAATCAACATATTGACAAATATTTTTGTCCCAAGAACAGTATGCAATAATTTACTATACTTTATATATTTTGGCTACTCAGAGCTTTTGTCTGCATCATGCTCTTAACTGAAGAAATAATCGATAAAAACTATAGTCTTTATTATGTGATGTAATTATAATATATATAGTAACAATTAGAGATAATGGCTTTTTTGCCGATATCCGATATTCCGATATTGTCTAACTCTTAATTACCGATTCCGATATCAACCGATACCGATATATACAGTGGTGGAATTAACACATTATTATGCCTAATTTTGTTGTGATGCCCCGCTGGATGCATTAAACAATGTAACAAGGTTTTCCAAAATAAATCAACTCAAGTTATGGAAAAAAGTGCCAACATGGCACTGCCATATTTATTATTGAAGTCACAAAGTGCATTATTTTTTTTTAACATGCCTCAAAACAGCAGCTTGGAATTTGGGACATGCTCTCCCTGAGAGAGCATGAGGAGGTTGAGGTGGGCGGGGGTTGAGGTGGGGGTGTATATTGTAGCATCCCGGAAGAGTTAGTGCTGCAAGGGGTTCTGGCTATTTGTTCTGTTGTGTTTATGTTGTGTTACGGTGCGGATGTTCTCCCGAAATGTGTTTGTCATTTTTGTTTGGTGTGGTTTCACAGTGTGGCGCATATTTTTAACAGTGTTTAAGTTGTTTATACCGACACCCTCAGTGTGATCTGTATGGCTGTTGCCTTGCTTTATCAATGAATTCTCAGAGTTCGTTGCTGATCTAGTGACGCACGCCGACAATATAATCATAATGGGGGACTTTAATATCCATATGAATACCCCATCGGACCCTCAGTGCGTGGCGCTCCAAACCATAATTGATAGCTGTGGTCTTACACAAATAATACATGAACCCACGCATCGCAACGGTAATACAATAGATCTAGTGCTTGTCAGGGGTGTCACCACCTCCAAAGTTATGATACTTCCATATACTAAAGTAATGTCCGATCATTACCTTATAAAATTTGAAGTTTTGACTCTTTGTCAACAAGCTAATAATAATAATAACTGCTATAGCGGCCGCAACATTAATGCTGCCACAACGATGACTCTTGCTGACCTACTGCCTTCGGTAATAGCACCATTCCCAAATTATGTCGGCTCTATTGATAAACTCACTAACAACTTTGACGATGCCTTGCGCGAAATTATTGATAGTATAGCACCGCTAAAGCTAAAAAGGGCCCCTAAAAGGCGCACCCCATGGTTTACAGAAGAAATTAGAGCTCATAAATTATCATGTAGAAAACTGGAACGCAAATGGCGCGCGACTAAACTTGAGGTTTTCCATCAAGCATGGAGTGATAGTTTAATAACTTATAAACGCATGCTTACCTTAGCTAAAGCTAAATACTACTCAAATCTCATCCGCCTCAACAAAAACGATCCTAAATTTCTGTTTAGTACAGTAGCATCGCTAACCCAACAAGGGACTCCTCCCAGTAGCTCCACCCACTCGGCAGATGATTTTATGAATTTCTTTAATAAGAAAATTGAACTCATTAGAAAGGAGATTAAAGACAACGCATCCCAGCTACAACTGGGCTCTATTAACACAAATACGACTGTATATACGACGGACACTGCCCTCCAAAATAGTCTCTCTCTTTTTGATGAAATAACATTAGAGGAATTATTACAGCGTGTAAGTGGGATAAAACAAACAACATGTTTACTTGACCCACTTCCTGGGAAACTTATCAAGGAACTGTTTGTATTATTAGGTCCATCAGTGTTAAATATTATAAACTTATCACTTTCCTCCGGCACTGTTCCCCTAGCATTCAAAAAAGCGGTTATTCATCCTCTGCTCAAAAGACCTAACCTCGATCCTGACCTCATGGTAAACTACCGACCGGTCTCCCACCTTCCGTTTATTTCCAAAATTCTCGAAAAAACTGTTGCACAGCAGCTAAATGAACACTTAGTGACTAACAATCTCTGTGAACCTTTTCAATCCGGTTTCAGGGCAAATCACTCTACGGAGACAGCCCTCGCAAAAATGACTAATGATCTATTGCTAACGATGGATTCTGATGCGTCATCTATGTTGCTGCTTCTTGATCTTTGCGCCGCTTTCGATACCGTCGATCATAATATTTTATTAGAGCGTATCAAAACACGTATTGGTATGTCAGACTTAGCCTTGTCTTGGTTTAACTCTTATCTTACTGACAGGATGCAGTGCGTCTCCCATAACAATGTGACCTCGGACTATGTCAAGGTAACGTGCGGAGTTCCCCAGGGTTCGGTTCTTGGCCCTGCACTCTTTAGTATTTACATGCTGCCGCTAGGTGACATCATACGCAAGTACGGTGTTAGCTTTCACTGTTATGCTGATGACACTCAACTCTACATGCCCCTAAAGCTGACCAACACGCCGGACTGTAGTCAGCTGGAGGCGTGTCTTAATGAAATTAAACAATGGATGTCCGCTAACTTTTTGCAACTCAACGCTAAGAAAACGGAAATGCTGATTATCGGTCCTGCTAGACACCAACATCTATTTAATAATACCACCTTAACATTTGACAACCAAACAATTAAACAAGGAGACTCTGTAAAGAATCTGGGTATTATCTTCGACCCAACTCTCTCGTTTGAGTCACACATTAAGAGTGTTACTAAAACGGCCTTCTTTCATCTCCGTAATATCGCTAAAATTCGTTCCATCTTGTCCACTAGCGACGCTGAGATCATTATTCATGCGTTCGTTACGTCTCGTCTCGATTACTGTAACGTATTATTTTCGGGCCTCCCTATGTCTAGCATTAAAAGATTACAGTTGGTACAAAATGCGGCTGCAAGGCTTTTGACAAAAACAAGAAAGTTTGATCATATTACGCCTATACTGGCTCACTTGCACTGGCTTCCTGTGCACTTAAGATGCGACTTTAAGGTTTTACTACTTACGTATAAAATATTACACGGTTTAGCTCCAGCCTATCTCGCCGATTGTATTGTACCATATGTCCCGACAAGAAATCTGCGTTCAAAGAACTCCGGCTTATTAGTGATTCCCAGAGCCAAAAAAAAGTCTGCGGGCTATAGAGCGTTTTCTATTCGGGCTCCAGTACTCTGGAATGCCCTCCCGGTAACAGTTAGAGATGCTACCTCAGTAGAAGCATTTAAGTCCCATCTTAAAACTCATTTGTATAATCTAGCCTTTAAATAGACCCCCCCTTTTTTAGACCAGTTGATCTGCCGTTTCTTTTCTTCTCTCCTCTTCTCCCCTGTCCCTTGCGAGGGGGAGTCGCATAGGTCCGGTGGCCATGGATGAAGTGCTGGCTGTCCAGAGCCGGGACCCCGGGTGGACCGCTAGCCTGTGCATCGGTTGGGGACATCTCTGCGCTGCTGACCCGTCTCCGCTCGGGATGGTTTCCTGTTGGCCCCGCTGTGGACTGGACTCCCGCTGATGTGTTGGATCCACTGTGGACTGGACTTTCACAATGTTATGTCAGACCCACTCGACATCCGTTGCTTTCGGTCTCCCCTAGAGGGGGGGGGTTACCCACATATGCGGTCCTCTCCAAGGTTTCTCATAGTCATTCACCGACGTCCCACTGGGGTGAGTTTTTCCTTGCCCGTATGTGGGCTCTGTACCGAGGATGTCGTTGTGGCTTGTACAGCCCTTTGAGACACTTGTGATTTAGGGCTATATAAATAAACATTGATTGATTGATGATTCACTTGTGTGTGTGAAAAGCCGTAGATAATACGTGATTGGGCCGGCACGCAAAGGCAGTGCCTTTAAGGCACGCCCCCAGTATTGTTGTCTGGGTAGAAATCGGGACAAATTGGGGAGAATGGTTGCCCCGGGAGATTTTCGGGAGGGGCACTGAAATTCGGGAGTCTCCCGGGAAAATGGGGAGGGTTGGCAAGTATGACTGGGAGACGCAACTGCTCTGTACTTCTCCCTATGTCCGTGTACCACTCCGTACAGCGACGTTTTAAAAAGTCATACATTTTCCTTTTTGAAACCGATACCGATAATTTCCGTTATTACATTTTAAAGCATTTATCGGACGATAATATCGGCAGTCCGATTTGTTGTGGTCTTTCTTGAACCATTTGGAAAAAAAGATATAAAAATAATTAAAAACTTGTTAAAAAATAAGCAAGTGATTCAATTATAAATAAAGATTTCTACACATAGAAGTAATCATCAAGTTAAAGTGCCCTCTTTGGGGATTGTAATAGAGATCCATGAACTTCATTCTAAACATTTCTTCACAAAAAAAGAAATCTTTAACATCAATATTTATGGAACATGTCCACAACAAATCTAGCTGTCAACACTGAATATTGCATTGTTGCATTTCTTTTCACACTTCTTTTTGACAGACATTTCAAAAAAAATCTCACGTACCCCTTGGCATACCTTCAAGTACCCCCAGGGGTACGCGTACCCCCATTTCAGAACCACTGTCTTACGTGAATGAGCTAAATAATATTATTTGATATTTTATGGTAATGTGTTAATAATTTCACACATAAGTCGCTCCTGAGTATAAGTCGCACCCCCGGCCAAACTATGAAAAAAACTGCGACTTATAGTCCGAAAAATACGGTATATGTTACCATGTAAATGTGACATGTGCCCCTTTTCTTAAGTCTGTGCACCACTTTGGCCAACTGGGGTCGTTTCTAAATGTGCTATACAAATAAATAAACCGAACTGAACTAGAATGTCTTACCATAGGGGGGCGACACTGACGTTTATTTCATGAGGTCCTAAAAAGCATGACAAATCCAGCTGGTTGGCGTGCGCCACTCACCTACGCAGTCGCAGCACTCCTCCCACAAGTTGCCCAAACACAACATGCACTCCTTGCAACACGAGCAGTTGCCATCGGTGGGACGACACTGGCACAGCTCCTGCACAGCACACAAACACACAGCGCTATTAATACGTTTCATATCATGGTGTACTTTGCATCATACTGAGACCTGCTTAAGATACAAAAAAGTGGGTGAAACTTCCAGAAGACTTGAGTTCAGCACCCTCCTCCTCCTCCTCCTCCCTCTTGCTTGCTTTCTTTCTTTTCTGAGGCGGAACAGAGAGCGCATTCCTCCGAGTCAAGGTCACCGCCATGAGGGAGGCGGGGGACTTGTGAGGGGGGAGAAAACACCTGGGGAACAGAACATGGCTGCACTTTCCCCTCATTCGCTCCTTTTTCATTTGCACAGATCTGTAGAAGCTATCTCCCGACTCATAAACAAGCAACAGTGACTCCCTGGCGAAGAAATCACACACACACACGCTTCACCTCATCGCCATCTTCTCAAATGGCAAAAGCAGGCATCGCTATTATAACCAGCGTGGTGGGGGGAACCTAATGACCTCCTCAGCTCTCCTTTGTCATATTCGCAAAGTTGTACTCAGCAACCAAAACAAAAAGGTGCGTAGAAGAAAGGCAAGCATCACCTGAGCCATTAGAGCTGACCTTCTCAAACAATCAACTAAGCATTACCCTATTGCTTGTTGATGAGAAAAATGAATAAAGCAAAGCCCAAACGAGAAATCCGAGGCTCGGAGCTAAACAGATCCAAAGTTGGAACATCTGATGTACTCGGCTTTATTTTGTCATGTTTGGAAAGGTGTTACGTTGAACAAAGCACAGTAAGTAACGTCACAAATAGGAGTGTCATGATCCGGAATTGACATCAGATACCAGCAAAAAAATCGGATAATGTCCTCCAATGAGCACACAAAGTTGGTCTTTTATTCTATTGTAGTCAAGTCATTTACAAAAGGTAAACATGGAGCTAAAGCCTATTAGGAGTTAGCAGCTACACAACAACTGGGCACACAATAGCACACAAGCTAGACATACATACATACATAAGTGTCCATTGTTGAACAATATTACAGAATACAACAGCATTTGTCAATAGGGATGTCCGATATTATCGGCCGATAAATGCTTTAAAATGTAATATTGGAAATTATCGGTTTCGGTTTCAAAAAGTAAAATGTATGACTTTTTAAAAGGCCGCTGTGTACACGGACGTAGGGAGAAGTACAGAGCACCAATAAACCTTAAAGGCACTGCCTTGGCGTGCCGGCCCAGTCACATAATATCTACGGCTTTTCACACACACAAGTGAATGCAAGGCATACTTGATCAACAGCCATACAGGTCACACTGAGGGTGGCCGTATAAACAACTTTAACACTGTTACAAACATGCGCCACACTGTGAACCCACACCAAACAAGAATGACAAACACATTTCGGGAGAACATCCGCACCGTAACACAACATAAACACAACAGAACAAATACCCAGAACCCCTTGCAGCACTAACTCTTCCGGGACACTACAATATACCCCCCCCCCCCGCTACCCCCTTGCTCCCACCTCAACACCGCCCGCCCCCCCACCCCCCCCGCCCACCTTAACCTCCTCATGTCCCAAATTCCAAGCTGCTGTTTTGAGGCATGTTAAAAAAAATAATGCACTTTGTGACTTCAATAATAAATATGGCAGTGCCATGTTGGCATTTTTTTTCCCATAACTTGAGTTGATTTATTTTGGAAAACCTTGTTACATTGTTTAATGCATCCAGCGGGGCATCACAACAAAATGAGGCATAATAATGTGTTAATTCCACCACTGTATATATCGGTATCGGTTGATATCGGAATCTGTAATTAAGAGTTGGACAATATCGGAATGTCGGCAAAAAAGCCATTAAGGTTTTAAAGTATCAAATAATTAGAGTTGCATATTACTTAAACATGCAAAATCTCCAAGGTAACAACCTGTTACGCCAGTTTATGGGCGTTTTTGTTCACTTCCTGTCTTGCGCTCTTATTTTGTTTCCACTTCCTGTTCTGTTTGTACTGTTCTTGCGGTAGCTTCATCTTGCTGCTTAGCCCTGTCTTCATCACCTGGGGGTGATTAGTAATTATGTTTTTCACCTACTGCAAATCATCATCTAGGCAGTATTTAATGTAATGTATTCTATGTTGGTGTGGGATTACCTACTACTTGCTATTGCTTACTACTTTTGTTTGTTGTTAGCTCTCAATTAGCTACTTTTTTGATGCACGGCTTCCTTGTTCTTTTTCTAGTGTGTATTTCGGACTTTTTGTCAATAAAGGCTCGTTTACTTGCACGCTGTCCCATGCCTTTTGAGGTCACAACTCCTGCTACAACTACAACGTACTAAAAAGTATCCAGTAACAAACGTGTCCGCATGTGTCATGAGCTTAACTTCGTGAATTATTGTGACCAGTATGTGTTGCCAAAAAAATTACCAATTTACTTCAACTTAAAGACAGAATAAGTCCATTCTAGACGGTTAATAAGTTTATTTTTTTTATACCTTCCATTGTTCTCTGAGTAATTTCAATTAGTCATACCTTTTTTTAAATTCTACACTACAAATAAACATATGTACAATTCCTGCTAATGTCGTATCGGATGAATACAGGTATCGGACAATACTCAAAGCTCCAATATCGGTATTGTATCAGAATTTAAAAAGTTGAACCGCTATTTAATAATAATAGTAATAATAATTTTTCTAACATTCCACACTGCAAAATGATAAAAGTATATATGATTCCTGCTGATATCATGTCGGATCCATATCTGCATTGGCCAATACCTCAAGTTCCAATATCATATTGTAACACCCATGGTCACAGGCACCTGAGGGTCCGAGCTAACCTTCTTCACGAGTGTAAGAAAATAAAGTACACACCAGCATTGTAATTGTTGAGAATATTATTGTGGAGGGGTGTGCCAGGACCGGCCTCGAAGACAGCGACAGGTGCGTAGATGGCCCAGGTGGGCCTTGTTATCTAATCACCTGTCGCCTTTATTAGCAGCAGCCGGGATGAGACACAATGCTGGAGCTGGAGTGGGAGCGAGAGAGCGAGAGACGGACGCAGAAAAACCTTTGGCTGAAAAGCAAAACACTAGCACTAGTGTTATGGAAATAAAACAGTGTTGTGACTCTAATCCGGGCTCTCGTGGTAGTGTTTGGTGGTCTGAGGAACCCACTGGAGGGCAACCTCCACAATTATTAAGGCAGAAGAGCCCCAAAGTCCAAAATGATGAATCTGAGGCTCAGAGCTAAAAAAAATCTCATGAGAAGCTGATGTTCTCAGCTCAGACAGGATCATTTAATTTCTAATTTGCACATTTGTACAAAGCATTATGGTAAACAGTCAATTTCAAAATAAAAGCAGAAACTAAAGCTGATATTAGAGTAATGATAAATATTGAACCCCAGCCCAGGATGTCACACTGGAAAGTAGGACAGCAATCTGTTGGATGTTTTAAAATAGGAGCATTGAAAAATCAACATTTAGGGCTTTAATTTTGAAATCCCACCTCAGAATACTTCCTAGGTGACATCCTGAGGTTGTATAGTTGTTAGAATCAAGCTGAAATGTATGCATTATAGCAGTGGTCCCCAACCACCGGGCCGCGGCCCGGTACCGGTCCGTGGACCGATTGGTACCGGGCAGCACAAGAAATTTAAAAAAAAAAAAAAAAAAAACATTTTTTTTTTTTTTTATGAAATCAACATAAAAAACACAATATATACATTATATATCAATATAGATCAATACAGTCTGCAGGGATACATGATTGTATTTAATTATGTAAAAAAAAACACAACAAAAAAACAAAAAACATTTTTTTTAAATACACCCCCCCCTCCCCACCGGTCCGTGGGACAAATTTTCAAGCGTTGACCGGTCCGCAGCTACAAAAAGGTTGGGGACCACTGCATTATAGGGCTGCAACAACTAATCGATTACATCGATTAAAATCGATTATTAAAATAGTTGCCGATTAATTTAGTCATCGATTCGTTGGATCTATGCTATGCGCATGCGCAGAGGTTTTTTTTAATTAATTTTTTGTTTTTTTTAATAAACCTTTATTTATAAACTGCAACATTTACAAACAGCTGAGAAACAATAATCAAAATAAGTATGGTGCCAGTATGCTGTTTTTTTCCCCAATAAAATACTGGATAGGATAGAAATGTAGTTTGCCTTTTTTATCCGATTATTAATTGATTAATCGAAGTAATAATCGACAGATTAATCGATTATCAAATTAATCGTTAGTTGCAGCCCTAATGCATTATAATGCTGAATCTTGTCCACAAAGCTGATCCTTCAAAGTTTTACCATGATGCTTGGAAAAGATGCAACACAGAGTTAAAAGTGGCCTGGCTTGACAGGGTTTTTCCAAAGTGGACGCTGCCCGGCTTGGACTGCAGTGGGCTGTAGGAGGAGATGACACACGCACACAAGCACCACCCTCGCCTCTGACCGCTGGCATGTTGGTGTCGGCAGGGTCGTTTGTTGTCCCGGCCGATGATTCATCTGGCCAAAAAAAAGCCACCTGTAAGCGACGAGCCAGCGAGCAAACAGAGGGAGTGGGGGTGCACGGAGAAGAAAAGCGCGGCCTGCAGATGTTTTGGGTTGTGTAGAAAGTGAATCCAGAGGGAAAAGACGTTGGTGGTTTTGAAGGCAAAAACTGTGCCAAAACCTGCTGGAGAACTTTTGGACTTGGCCGTTTGGAAACAAATCATTTAGCTTCAGCATGCCTTTTAAACAACAGTTTAGCAAGGATGAGGACATCACAATAAAACAAAAATATACCTTTGACATTATGTTCCCTTCAGAGCCAAACTCAATATGAATGTGGACATTTAACATAAAATCATAGAAATGTTGTTTACCTTTTTAAAAAGTATGCATACCTTTTTTTCCCCGGAGTATAAGTCGCTCCGGAGTATAAGTCGCACCGGCCGAAAATGCATAATAAAGAAGGAAAAAAACATATAAGTCGCACTGGAGTATAAGTCGCATTTTGGGGGGAAATGTATTTGATAAAAGCCAACAGCAAGAATAGACATTTGAAAGGCAATTTAAAATGTCTAAAGAATAGTGAACAACAGGCTGAATAAGTGTACGTTATATGAGGCATAAATAACCAACTGCTATGTTAACGTAACATATTATGGTAAGAGTCATTCAAATAACTATAACATATAGAACATGCTATACGTTTACCAAACAATCTGTCACTCCTAATCGCTAAATCCCATGAAATATTATACGTCTAGTCTCTTACGTGAATGACATCAATAATATTATTTGATATTTTACACTAATGTGTTAATCATTTCACACATAAGTCGCTCCACCATGGGAACTACCCGTATTTTTCAGAGTATAAGTCGCTCCGGAGTATAAGTCGCACCGGCCGAAAATGCATAATAAAGAAGGAAAAAAACATATATAAGTCGCACTGGAGTATAAGTCGCATTTTTTGGGGACATTTATTTGATAAAAGCCAACACCAAGAATAGACATTTGAAAGGCAATTTAAAATGTCTAAAGAATAGTGAACAACAGGCTGAATAAGTGTACGTTATATGAGGCATAAATAACCAACTGCTATGTTAACGTAACATATTATGGTAAGAGTCATTCAAATAACTATAACATATAGAACATGCTATACGTTTACCAAACAATCTGTCACTCCTAATCGCTAAATCCCATGAAATCTTATACGTCTAGTCCAGTGGTTCTTAACCTTGTTGGAGGTACCGAACCCCACCAGTTTCATATGCGCATTCACCGAACCCTTCTTTAGTGAAAAATAAAATGTTTATTTTTTTCAAATTCTAGTCAAAGTTACATGTTTTTGGAAACACTTTAGTAAGCGGAACATATTCAAAGTAACAAAGACTTAATTTAGAGTTATTTGGACACTAGGGGAACATATTCTAAGTAACAAAGATTTAATTTAGAGTTATTTGGTTAGGGTTAGGGCCAGGGTTAGAGAGTTAGTGTTATAATAAGGCCATGCCGAATAAGGCATTTATAAGTACTTAATAATAATTAGTTAAGAGCCAATATGTTACTAATTTGCATGTTAATAAGCAACTAATTAATGGTGAATATGTTCCCCATACTAAAGTGTTACCATGTTTATTTACTGGTGCATAAAATGAAGCGTGCATGAACATCACCTTGTTCAAAGAACAAAGCCAACACAGTGCATAAACTCACAACAAATGACACACCTGCAAACCAGTCAGCTGTTGCCGTATCCGTAATACGCCGATAGGGAGAAGTTTGTATTTACACGATGAATCGGGTGTGTCTTGACCTCCGCCGAACCCCTGAGGCCGACTCACCGAACCCCAAGGGTTCCATCCAACCCAGGTTAAGAACCACTGATCTAGGCTCTTACGTGAATGAGCTAAATAATATTATTTGATATTTTATGGTAATGTGTTAATAATTTCACACATAAGTCGCTCCTGAGTATAAGTCGCACCTCCGGCCAAACTATGAAAAAAACTGTGACTTATAGTCCGAAAAATACGGTATTAGACAGCGACTGCATCTACCCACCACCACACATATATTGCAGCCCTGTGGGGAACTTAGCATTGAAGTAGTGAGCTCCCACGAGCAAACCTTTTAAACGTTTTAGGATAACTTTAATATTTGACACCTGAAACCTTTCACATTTCAATCCAGAATAAATATTTAAAATAAAAAAATGCAACATTAAGACATAAACTTTGGCCATCTCTAGCTTCATATAGGCCAGGGGTGTCAAAATCAAGGCGGCCTTGAATGAATCATCTATGGCCCCCAGGATGATATTTGATTAGTATTAGAACCGGCCCGTAGGCCACAGCCGCCTGCTGCTGTTTTGCACGCACCAATACTCCATCGGTGTTCAATTTTTCAAGATGGGGTCCCAGGGACTCCATCAAGTCATAAAAATGGGGTCCCACAGTAAATTTTTGGGGTCCACTTTTTTGTAACTATTTAGAAAACAAATGATAAATGTATGCATTATCCTGTTATAGCTCATATTCTATATTGTGTTTTGGAAAAAGGTGGTCATAAACGTTACTTAATTTATTTAAAAAAAATAATACAAAAGAAAGCACATTTTTATGCATATGTATTCAGTTATAAACATTCATTCACTTTCTTCTTTCCTTCATTTGTTTCCATATTTCTATTGTAATATTTTCAGAAGGTGTTTGTTCTATTTTGGCCAAAGTAAGACAAAGAAAACAATCTGAAGTTGTCTTTTTTATTTTTAATGCCATGATTTTAATAGTCCGGCCCGCGTGTGCACAGATTTTCCTCCATGCGGCCCCTGAGCTAAAATGAGTTTGACACCCCTGATATACCGTATATTTTTCGGACTATAAGTCGCAGTTTTTTTCATAGTTTGGCCGGGGGTGCGACTTATACTCAGGAGTGACTTATATGTGAAATTATTAACACATTAGCGTAAAATATCAAACAATATTATTGATGTCATTCACGTAAGAGACTAGACGTATAAGATTTCATGGGATTTAGCGATTAAGTGACAGATTGTTTGGTAAACGTATAGCATGTTCTATATGTTATAGTTATTTGAATGACTCTTACCATAATATGTTACGTTAACATACCAGTTGGTTATTTATGCCTCATATAACGTACACTTATTCAGCCTGTTGTTCACTATTCTTCATTTATTTTAAATTGCCTTTCAAATGTCTATTCTTGGTGTTGGCTTTTATCAAATACATTTCCCCCCAAAATGCGACTTATCTCCAGTGCGACTTAGATATGTTTTTTTCCTTCTTTATTATGCATTTTCGGCCGGTGCGACTTATACTCCGGAGCGACTTATACTCCGAAAAATACAGTAGGCTATTGAATTGTTTATCAATATATAAGACGTCATTGTAGGATAATGAGACTCGAGCTAACACAGGTGTAGCGGGTAAAGTTAAATGATGAAATGATGTTCATGTTGGGAACATTCAACACACACGCACACACACACACGCACACACGCACATAGCAGCAGGAGACTAATCTGACTAAATGCAACATGACAGGTGGCATAAAGCCAACCAAACACCTCATGTTCTCCACCATGTTAGAAGTTACCATTCTCCCATCATGCACTGGCATCCACGAAAGCACACACACACACACACACACACACACACACACACACACACACACACACACACACACACACACACACACACACACACACACACACACACACACACACACACACACACACACACACACACACACACACACACACACACACACACACACACACACACACACACACACACACACACACACACACACACAGGAAGTGATGCCTCAACATGAAACCAGCCAGTGCTAATTCAAAACATGGTCATCCACAGGCTTACCAGAACATTCTGGTCTTTGTTACCAGGTCATGGCTGGCAGATGTTTTGCTATTAGCAGCAGAATATTTGTTTTTAGGACAAAGGTCCTCCGACTTTTTTGGATGAAAGCAGAAATCCAGACTTCTCCTCGTAGTTTGCATCCATCAGAGGAGAGTTTGCCATTGACAAGACTGGCATGCGAGAAACAAGCGCTATAGGAAACTGGGCTACTTCCACGCGTTTAGCATGATAATGCTCAGTACGACCCTGGAGTGGAAATAGGAGTTCAGAACATTTAGATACAAACTCTCAGATCCTATTATCGTATTTTTCGGACTATAAGTCGCAGTTTTTTCATAGTTTGGCCGGGGGTGCAACTTATACTCAGGAGCGACTTATGTGTGAAATTATTAACACATTAGCGTAAAATATCCAATAATATTATTGTCATTGACGTAAGAGACTAGACGTATATATAACCTGATAAAGACCCAACACTTCCATCCAGTTACCGGCCAATCTCCCTGATTAATGCTGATCTTAAAATTATCTGCAAAGTATTAGCTCAAAGATTAGAAAAAGTCACTCCATATATAGTACATCCTGATCAAACAGGTTTCATCAAAGAGAGACAATCGTCCAACAATGTTCGCCGTCTACTCAATGTGATAGACTATTCTGTTATTCATAATTTAAAAACAGCTGTTGTTTCATTAGATGCTGAAAAAGCATTTGATAGAGTGAATTGGAATTTTCTTTTAGCTACTCTACAGAAATTTGGATTTGGAGACTCATTTATAGAATGGATCAAGGTCCTATATAGTTTCCCTACAGCCTCGGTTAGAACGAATAGCCAAATCTCCCCAAGGTTTAATCTTATGAGGGGCACAAGGCAAGGGTGTCCACTTTCTCCGTCACTGTTTGCTATATTTATTGAACCTCTTGCAACCGCAATTCGACAGCATGCAAATATTAAAGGCATCCATACCGCAACCGTTCATCATAAAATAAGCCTTTATGCTGATGATGTATTACTTTTCTTACAAAATCCACATTCTTCTCTTCAAGATACAATCTCACTTATCAATAAATTCAGTTCTATTTCAGATTACTCAATCAACTGGTCCAAATCTACTGTGTTACCAATAAATTTTGACTTCCAGAGCACCTCATCGATTCCACTGCATAAAGGGAACATTAAATACCTGGGAATCAATATTTCCTCCACATTGTCAGATCTGAATCGCTTGAATTACTCCCCAATCTTAAAATTGATTGAGGATGATCTGGCGCGTTGGAAAGCACTGCCAATCTCACTTATGGGAAGGGTTTCTACCGTGAAAATGATGGTCTTGCCTAGGGTTAATTATCTCTTTTCAATGATTCCAACCAAACCTTCTCAAATCTGGTTTAAATCACTAGACTCACACATCAATCAGTTTCTTTGGAAGAGTAAACCAGCACGAATCAGCCTTAAAACTTTACAAAAACCAAAAGAATACGGGGGTCTAGAACTCCCAAACTTTTCATATTACTTCCTTGCAAATAAACTACAATATATACTAAAATGGACCAATCCCACTTTATTAGATAGTTTATGGTTAGAGATTGAACAATCACTTAGCCAGGAGATCCCAATTTCTAACTTGCCCTTTATTAGCCAAATTCTCCGAAAACACAACTGCTTCAAAAGTATTAATATACGCACTACCTTAACAGCTTGGTGGGAGTTTTTGAAAATAACTGGATCCCCGCTCACTCCCTGTCAATTTACGCCTATTTGGAATAATCCTGATTTTCTTTTAAACAAGAAGCCATTGAACTTTCCAACATGGTATGATAAAGGAGTCAGATGTCTTGGGGATATCATCAATGCAAACAGTTTTATCTCTTTTAAAAGTTTAATAACACAATATGCAATCAATCCTAATAAATTCCTAGAATATATACAAATCAAATCTGTAATTAGCGCAAGATTCAACAAAACAACATGGGAAAGTAATCCTACGACCGTTAAATTCTTCAAAACATCTGCCCCCAAAGCTTTATCCAAATTATATGCTCTCTTATCAAAAATAGATAACACAATAAGTATCCCAACTTCCAAATGGCACTCAGACGTATCCACAAGCCTTGACCCAGAATTCTGGAAACAAATATGCCTCAATACTTCTCGTTTGATTAAGAATCCAAATTTACGACTGATTCAGCTCAAAATACTTTACAGAATACATTACACCGGTCTAAGAATGTATAAAATGGGTTTAGCCGACTCTAACATTTGTGTACACTGCTCAGATAATAAGGTAGATAACTACTAACACTCAATGTGGTCCTGTGCTCCCGTGAGTAACTTTTGGCTTGGAGTGTGCGAGAACCTATCATTAGCGTTAGAGATTCCTATTCCCATCTCCCCCGCACTCTGCCTGTTGGGTGATCTCTCCGCAACTGACTTTGATATAAACAAAACATACCTCCTTATAAATGCAATAGGCATCGCCAAGAAAACTATTCTCATGAATTGGAAATCAAAAAATAATTTATGTATAAACCTTTACAAAAACATTTTATTAGATTATGTAGTTATGGAAAGAATGTCTGCTGAATCAAAACAACAACTGACAGAATTCAGATCTCTTTGGGCACCGCTAATTGATTTCCTGACCTGATTCCCATGGGGGCCGGGGCTGGGGCTCTGTCCCGGGGGTCTTGCTCCGTGGGTGGGGGGTCGTGGGTGCCGGGGGGGCCGTGTGCCGCGGGGTCGGGTGGGCCTGGGGTGTGTTCCCTGGTGCCGGCCTGGCGGGCCGATCCGTGGGTGGTCTGGGGGCTGGGGGTGGATGGGGGTGCCTGGGCGGGGGTTGGGGTGCGGGTGGAGCTGTTGGGGGTGGCCGCCTTGGGTTGGGTGGGGGGCTGCCCCTCTCGTGGGTGGTTGGGCGGGGGGTTGCGCCCGTGGGGCCGGGGCCTTGCCGCTGTCGGGCGGGGGTCGGCTCGTGCCCCTCTGGCTTCGGGTGTCCGTGGGCTTCCTCCTTCCCCTGGGGCGCGGGGCGGGGTCTGCCCGGGGTCGCCCTACGCTGCGGCTGTGCGTGCCTGCCTGGTGCCGGGTTGGGGGGGCTGCTTTCCTCCCTTGTTGGGGCCCCGGCGGTGCTGCCCGACTGCCCTGCGGGGGTCTCCCTCCTGTGTTTTACTCTGCCCTTATTTATTTATTAATTTTATTTATATATATACTTATATATATATATTTTTTAATTATCTATTTAATAAATTTTATTTATTCTGTTAAATTATATACATGTATATATAGGTGCGTGTGTGTGTGTGTGTGTGTGTGTGTGTGTGTGTGTGTGTGTGTGTGTGTGTGTGTGTGTGTGTGTGTACATTTGTATGTATGTATGGTGGAATCTGTGTGTATGTATGTAGGTACATGTGTGTGTGTCGCTGCCCCGGTGTGCATTGCTGATCGCGGCACCAGGCCTGCAGAGATGCCATGGCATGCCGGCTGTGGGTGCGGGGCTGGGCCCTTATGGCTTTTTGCCGGATGGGGTGCCTGGTGGGTGGTGGGCGGGGGGGCCTGGACGTGCGGGTGTGGCTGCGGGGTTTGGTGGCGCTGGACACTGTTGGCAACCAGGCCTCATGTTTATTTTTATTTTATTTTATTTAAAGGGTTTATTTTATTTTATTTATTATTTTTATTTTTATTTTTTATATTTTTTGTTTTTGTTTTTGTTTTGTTTTGGTGTATGTATGTGTGTGTATATGTGTGCATATGTATATGTATGTAGGTGTATATATGTGTGTGTGTGTGTGTATGTGTATATGCATGCATGTGTGTATGTGTATGTATGTGTATATACATATATGTATGTATATGTGTATGTGTGTATGTATGTGTGTATGTATGTGTAGGTGTGTGTATGGGTGTGGATGTCCGGTGGATCGATTGGCCTGTATGTGGATGAGTTGGGGTAGGTGGGTTGGCGGCCTCTGTGGTAGCTGGGGGTGTGCGTTGTTGTGGTTTACGGGGTAGGTCGCTTTTTTTTGTTTCAGGTTTCGGCGGCCGCGGGTGTTTGTACTGCGGACGGGCGGTGGTGGTGATGGTTGCTGTGGTACTGCCGGCGGTTGGCGTCGCTGTGTTGGGTTGGAGTGGTTGGGGGACTGTGGCTGGTATCTGTGCGCTTGTGGGGTTGTGGGGGATGGCTGGCGTTGGCTTGACGGCTGGTTTGGGGGCTGGCGTGCGGACGGGGTGCATTGACTTCTTCCCCAGTTGGGGGGCACCATCCCCTGGCCGGAACTCGTATGGGTGCGTTGCTGTGTGGATGGCCGGGATGCGGTGTTTGCATTGGGCATGGGGCTGTGCAGTTTTTCTGCGTTTGGTTGCTGGTATGGGCTCTGCGGGGTTGGGTTGGGGCGGGCGGGGGCTGGCTTTGTTTGGCGGGGGGTGGGCTCGCGTGACGTCACGCTAAAGTGGTCTGGTGTGGGTCACGGGCCGTGGGGGGGGCGGCTTCCTGGCCGTAGTTCCTGGTTGTCGGCCGCATGGACTGGGGGGGGGATGTCCGGGCCCTCTACTCCTCCTACTTATAGCACACACAGTCACACAAATACAGGACTTTGGGGGATTGTCCTGCGGGGAGGCATGGCGGGGGGTTGAGGATGCCTCCTATGGGGCTCCGGTCCTCCTGTCTTGTCCCCTGCTCGGCCATCCCTCAATCTTAGCTGCATATTAGACACTTAGGATTTGGAGGGCTCGGCTTGGTTGGGACCCACCAAGACCTTGATGTCCCCCAATTTTAATCGCATTATTAGTTCCCACAAGCATACATATCTCACTCACGCTACAGTACACGCATCAATAGGGACTGGAGGTCGGCTGTAATGGCTGACCTCCTAATTTTAACTACACAATAGACACTCTGGGGGCCTTGTACACATGCATGTGGGGGGGTTGGGGTTCGGCGCACCCCTCATTGCCTCGTCGGCCGGCGCGGATTCCGGGGACTGCGTTCTGGTGGCCTGCCAGGCTTTTATTAATTTATTATTATTATTATTTTTTTTTTTTTTAATGTGTATGTATGTGTATGTATATATATGTATATATATATATATATATATATATATATATATGTGTATGTGTGTATGTATGTATGTATGTGTATGTGTATGTATATATGTATATATATATATTTATTTATTTTATTTTATTTTTTATTTGTGTGTGGCGTCGCGCGGGTCTCGCTTCCTGTTGGGTGGGGTCCGTGCCCGTGTGGCCCGACCTTGCGCTGTGGGGTCTCTGTTGGCGACCTGATGTGGTGGCGGCGCGGCGCCCGTGTCTGGTCTGGATACTGTGTCTCGGTTGTTTGGGCGGTGGTGTGTTTGTGCGGGTTTGGGTTGGGGTGGTGGGGTCTTTTGGCGGGGGGGGGGGGTGTTGGTGTCTCTTGTTTGCGTGTTGGCGTTTGGGCTTGCTGGCGGGCTGGCGCTGGCTGGTATCTGTGATCCTGTTGGCGTGTGGTTGCCGGTCGCGGTTTATTTTTTGATCGCTTTGATTTGATTGGGTGGTGCTGGCTGTCTGTGGGTGTTGTGGCTGCTGTTTCTGCTGCCGTTTGTTTGTGGTGTGGGCGCCCGTGGCTGCTGGGTCTGGTGCAGGGGGGTGGCTGATGTTGTGACTGGTGGCAGCGCGCGCGCGTGGTGGTTGTCGGGGCTGACAAACTGTGTATATGTATGTGTATGTGTGTATGTATGTATGTATGTATGTATGTATGTATATATATGTGTATGTGTATGCATGTGTATGTGTGTGTATGTGTACATGTGTATGTTTATGTGTATGTATATATATATGTATGTATATTTCTGGGGGTACGTTCTGGGCCTGCCTGTCGGGTGGGGGTCGGCGCCTCAGGCTACTGCATCCGGACTGCGTGTCTGGAGCTCCTGGGTCCCGCCGTCCATCCCTTCCGGGTGGCCGTCTTGGTTGGGGCCTGCTGGGTCTGGTCCCCGCATCTACTGTGGTGGCTTGGTGCTGCGGGGTATTCCGAGGTGCTGCGAGTCAGCCAGTTGTTGGGGTAGCGACCTTGTGTGTCAGCATGTCTGTGATCTTCTTTTAATTCTTTTTTTATTTATTTATTTATTTATTTATTTTTATAAATAGATTTAATTATTTATTTATTTATTTTCCCCCCCCTTTTTAAAAAAAATATATTTTATTAATATTATTATTATTATTATTATGTATTTATTTATTTTATTTATTTATTCCCCTACCTCGGGGGGGGGTGGACTCGGCGGGGCGGTTGCTGGTTGTTCCATCTCCATCGTTGGGGTCCCTGCGGGTGGGGTGGGTGGTTCCTGTGGCCCCGTGCTGGGTGGTCCTGTGGCGGCCGGCTTGGGTGGGGTGGCCGTGGGCTGGCCTCGCCGCGCTCTGCGGGGGTGGGGGGGGGCTCGTGGGGGCCCTGTTGCCGGTGGGGCGGGGGCGGTCTTCCCGTCCGGTTGCGGGGGGTCTCCGGGCCCCTCGGGCGGGGCGTCCCGCCTTTCTGTCCGTGTGGGGTGTGGTCTCTCGCTGGCTTGGGGTCTGGCTTCCCCCTGTTTTTCTCGTGCCTTGTCCTCTGCCGGGTGCGTCTGTCTGCGGCCTGCTGCTGGCCCTTGTGGGCGGCACGGTGGGCCAGGCTCTGGGGTTCCTGTCGCTGTCCGTCTTGGCTGCGTGGGGGCGGTGGCCCCTGGTTCCCTGGGCACCACACCTACTGTTTGTGAGATGGGTTCTCGGGGAGGCTGGGGCCATACTCTGGCTCCCGCACACACTGGGAGTCAAATGTATTGTACATGCAAATTCACATATACTCACACACATACATACAGACATACATAGGTACCTACGCTCCCACATACATATACAAATAAATACAGTACATATTTACACACTCAAAGTTCGTACATCCACACGCACATTCATTATACAAACATACTGTATACACATACTGTACATATACATTCACTGTAAAAACATACATATACACATACTGTACATATACATTCACTGTACAAACACACACATACTACACATACATTCACTGTACAAACACACACATACATATACTGTACATATACATTCACTGTACAAACACACATTTACACATACTGTACATATACATTCACTGTTCAAACACACATACTGTATACACATACTGTACATATACATTCGCTGTACACACATATACACATACTGTACATATACATTCACTGTACAAGCACACATACACATACTGTACATATACAAGTACATATGCACACATACACTCATGCACATAATCACGTTTCATCAAACATATATTAACGTTGTTGCCCTAGGGTAAACTGGGTATAACACATGGCACACTGACAAAGCTTAACCTATTGTTACTATAACAATCTACAAGGTTAAGGTTGCTTCTCTTTCTTCCCCTCCATTTTTCTGCATTCTTTCGTATCTCAAGTT
Organism: Entelurus aequoreus; assembly: GCF_033978785.1. Taxonomy (NCBI): domain Eukaryota; kingdom Metazoa; phylum Chordata; class Actinopteri; order Syngnathiformes; family Syngnathidae; genus Entelurus; species Entelurus aequoreus. The sequence goes on along the minus strand of NC_084746.1, from coordinate 52,111,258 downwards.
ATCATTACGTATATGTATTGTTGCATTTGAACAATTGTATTGTTGATAATAAAGGTAAAGTACTGGTATTGTTTATTATCAATAGCACTATTTCTATTGGTATTCATATTGCTCCATTTTTAGTGTAATAATGCTCATTGTCATTTCTGTATTTTTTTTTTTTTTTTAATTTTCGCTAACTGCTTATTTGCTATTACTTTTACCATCATATTTGTACATGTCGTATTTGCTGATGTTGCTCTGTTGTTGTTGTTGTTGTGTTTGCTGTTGTTGTTTTTGTCTCTCTGTCTAATCCCCCTCTTGTCCCCACAATTCCCCCCTCTGTCTTCCTTTTTCTCTCTTTCTATCCCCTCCTGCTCCGGCCCGGCTGCACCAAATGATAATATAAATACATTTAATAAAGTCAAAATACAAGTAAGGCAACAAGAGAAGTATCCTACACTTCTCTTTTGTAAAGTAAATCTGAACAGCCGATATGGGCATCTACATCTGCTATATGATTTGCCCGAGAAGCTGGGCAGGACATTATAAAAAAAAAAAAAAAAAAAAAAAAAAAAAAAAAAAGAGACTAGACGTATAATATTTCATGGGATTTAGCGATTAGGAGTGACAGATTGTTTGGTAAACGTATAGCATGTTCTATATGTTATAGTTATTTGAATGACTCTTACCATAATATGTTACGTTAACATAGCAGTTGGTTATTTATGCCTCATATAACGTACACTTATTCAGCCTGTTGTTCACTATTCTTTAGACATTTTAAATTGCCTTTCAAATGTCTATTCTTGGTGTTGGCTTTTATCAAATACATTTCCCCAAAACATGCGACTTATACTCCAGTACGACTTATACATGTTTTTTTTCCTTCTTTATTACGCATTTCAGGCCGGAGCGACTTATACTCCGAAGCGATTTATACTCCGAAAAATAGGGTAATAATAACAAACAACAAAATAAACATTTTGGATTTTTACATAAAGATTGTACTCGCGATAAAGATTCCTTTAATAGGGATGTATGCTTTACGAGACACAATGACATTTCCCTATTCCTTGTTGCACATATGCAGGAATTGCGTTAACTCCTGGAGGGTGCGTGTCTTGATCAAACACCGGAAATTTGAGAGGAAGCTGCAACGAACGCATCGTCTATCCACAATGCAAAGCCGCTTCTAAGATACTAATCCTCACCACCATGGTGGAAAATAAACTAAGTTTCTTCCAACTATAGGAAAGTGAATTGCTAAGCATACTACAAACACACCAAGCAAGCGACCATGTAAAGTAGGGGTGATGGATCCAGATGCTGATACCATTGATACTTTGTATAGTATCTGTGATTAAATCGATTTTTTCTTGTTATTATTACAAAATCTTTTTTGGGGGGGTTTTAGTTATTGTTTACAAAGTTATAGAGTAGGTGCCTGGATACAGGAAGGCTTTGAGAGCAAAACCCAAATTATTTAAATGGGAGTCAATAGTAGTTTTTGCTTTATTGTGCACCAGCAACTTATTTTGTAAAAAAAAATAAAAAATGTAGTATTCAATAACACAAATGTAATAGAACAACAATATTAGTAAATTCTACTAATACTATGAAGTTCATAAAAATGTATTGTAGAGATGTCGGATAATGGCTTTTTTGCAGATATCCGATATTGTCCAACTCTTAATTACCGATTCCGATATCAACCGATACCGATATATACAGTGGTGGAATTAACACATTATTATGCCTAATTTTGTTGTGATGCCCCGCTGGATGCATTAAACAATGTAACAAGGTTTTCCAAAATAAATCAACTCAAGTTATGGAAAAAAATGCCAACATGGCACTGCCATATTTATTATTGAAGTCACAAAGTGCATTATTTTTTTGAACATGCCTCAAAACAGCAGCTTGGAATTTGGGACATGCTCTCCCTGAGGTGGGCGGGGTTGGGGGGGGGTTGAGGTGGAGGGCGTAGGGGGTAGCGGTGGGTAGCGCCCCGGAAGAGTTAGTGCTGCAAGGGGTTCTGGGTATTTGTTCTGTTGTGTTTATGTTGTGTTACGGTGCGGATATTCTCCCCAAATGTGTTTGTCATTCTTGGTTGATGTGGGTTCACCGTGTGGCGCAAATTTGTAACAGTGTTAAAGTTGTTTATACGGCTACCCTCAGTGTGACCTGTATGGCTGTTGACCAAGTATGGCTTGCATTCACTTGTGTGTGTGAAAAGCCGTAGATATTATGTGATTGGGCCGGCACGCAAAGGCAGTGCCTTTAAGGTTTATTGGCGCTCTCTACTTCTCCCTACGTCCGTGTACACAGCGGCCTTTTAAAAAGTCATAAATGTTACTATTTGAAACCGATACCGATAATTTCCGATATTACATTTTAAAGCATTTATCGGCCGATAATATCAGCAGTCCGATATTATCGGACATCTCTAATGTATTACTGTGTTTGCTTTAGTTACTTGTTATAAAACATTTTCACTTCTATAATCTATTGTCAATTTACAGTATTAGATCAGGACTTAGATCAGATCTGAGGGAAGAAAATCGGATCGGGATCGGAGGCTAAAAATGTTGATCGGGACATCTCTATAATTAACAATGCATGTCCGACCAAGTCTATCTAACAATGAAATGTAGTCATCTCTAGTTTCAAATGAGTTGTGCGCGCTGCCTGTTAGTAACAGCTGAATTATTATCCATTAGTTTGCTGGCTAAAGAAGTAGATACGACATGTAAACAAATATATCTGTACTGACTTTCTGGTGTGTAAACAAAAATATCATTCATCCTAACATATCCTATAGTGAACAAACGGTCTAGACCAGGGGTGTCAAACGTTTTGATTGATGGGCCACATTGGGTTAAAAGAATTTGGCCAGGAGCCGAAAGCCGACTGCATACAAAGTAAACACACACACATATATACATATATGTATACATATGTACATTAGTGTTGTCCCGATACCAATATTTTGGTACCTGTACCGGTACCAAAATGTATTTCGATACTTTTCGGTACTTTGATACTTTATTATAAATAAAGGGGACCACAACAAATGGCATTATTGGCTTTATTTTAACAAAAAATCTTAGGGTACATTAAACATATGTTTCTTATTGCAAGTTTGTCTTTAAATAACATAGTGAACATACAAGACAACTTGTCTTTTAGTAGTAAGTAAACTAACAAAGGCTCCAAATTTAGCTGCTGACATATGCAGTAACATATCGTGTCATTTTCCATTTTATTATTTTGTCAACATTATTAAGGACAAGTGGTAGAAAACGAATTATTCATCTACTTGTTCATTTACTGTTAATATCGGCTTACTTTCTCTTTTAACATGCTCTATCTACACTTCTGTTAAAATGTAATAATCACTTATTCTTTTGATGTTTGATACTTTACATTAGTTTTAGATGATACCACAAATTTGGGTATCAATCCGATACCAAGTCGTTACAGGATCATACACTGGTCATATTCAAAGTCCTCATGTGTATAAACATAATATAAACTTTAAAAAAAACGAAAGATTTTGTGATGCTAAAAAATACCAATGTAATCATAGTAGACTAGATACGCGCCGGTACTTGGTATCATTACAGTAGATGTTAGGTGTAGATCCACAAATGGCGTTTGTTTACATGGTGACGCCGGCGAGCTATGGTGTGTAGTGAAGCATGTTTAGCTATTCCTCGTCCTGCAGGGATGATACTTGTAAGAAAATTACTTTATTTATTGCCATGGAGACAAGGATTAGTGATTTAGAAGTAGCTAAAACACTGGTACTTTTTAGAGGCGGTATGGTACTGAATATGATTCATTAGTATCACGGTACTATACTAATACCGGTATACCGTACAACCCTAATATACATACATATATATACATATACATACATTAAACAAGTCAGTTTTGCATAATAGGGCTATCTTGAATGTTGCGGCCTTACCTGGATAAGGCACTTGCTGACGTCGCTGGCGCAAAGCGCTTTGTTGCAGCCCGAGGTCACGGGCAGAGCTGAGAGGAAGAAGAGGACTGTGAGGGCGGCGGGGAGGATCAGCTGACCAGGCCTCATCCTGACGGCTCACCAGCACAGCACTAGAACACCTGCAACATCAAAACCGAAGTTAATGTGCAGAATTGGGCAAATCATGAGAAGCAAAACAAATATGTTTAGATGTCCTTCCTTCGCTCCAATTTAATGTCACAAGAATAACTCAGCAAGCCTAATAATGCAAGGTAACAATGCCCCTTTTATAGTGCCTGCCTCTAATGTCACGTGACACATACTTCCGTTCTGTGAATACACACCCACAAACACACCACGTGACCTTATGTACACCTTTCTGGCTCCGACAGTTGTAAAAGGCAAGCACAGAGGTAGACCGAGGAAAAGGTCAAAGCGGCAAGACAGAAAACTTCAATCAAGGGTTTTTAACCTTTTTGACCCCGTGGCCCAACTTTTCCACTCATACATCAAGACTGAATTAGTAATCTTACTCTTGATTTTAATCGTATTCAATGATTATATCTAACCCACTTACCGTATTTTTCGGACTATAAAGCGCACTTAAAATCCTTTAATTTTCTCAAAACTCGACAGAGCGCCTTATTACCCGGTGCGCCTAATGGACGGAATCATTTTGGTTGTGCTTACCGACCTCGACGCTATTTTATTTGGCACATGGTGAAATGATAAGTGTGACCGGTAGATGGCAGTCACACATAAGAGATACGTGTAGACTGAAATATGATGGCAGTCACACATAGGAGATATGTGTAGGCTGCAATATGACTCAAGTAAACAACACCAACATTTGATATGTTCCATTGAAAATATAGAACATTACACACGGCGCTCAAAAATCTATCAATATGTTTTAGTACGACTTTGGTAAGCTATGAAGCTGCACCGCTTGATGGATTGTACTGTGCTTGAACATCCATCCATCCATTTTCTACCGCTTGACCCTTTTGAGGTCGCGGGGGGTGCTGGAGCCTATCTCAGCTGCATTCGGGCGGAAGGCGGGGTACACCCTGGACAAGTGGCCACCTCATCGCAGGGCCAACACAGATAGACAGACAACATTCACACTCACATTCACACACTAGGGACCATTTTAGTGTTGCCAATCAACCTATCCCCGGGTGCATGTGTTTGGAGGTGGGAGGAAGCCGGAGTACCCGGAGGGAACCCACGCAGTCACGGGGAGAACATGCAAACTCCACACAGAAAGACCCCGAGCCTGGGATTGAACTCAGGACTACTCAGGACCTTCGTATTGTGAGGCACATGTACTAACCCCTGTGTGCTTCAACATACAAGTATTATTATGGTGTGTATAAGGTAAGACATATCTGGTGTTTTGTTTCGCAATATTATGCAAAAGCAACTTTTCTTATCTTCCGGTGCCTGCTGATCTGTATTTGGGATCTGCATAAGTCCTGAAAATTTGCGCGCGTCTGCCTTTGTAGTCCGTAGTCGATAAGCTTCTTCTTTTCCTCTATCGTCTTCTTATGTGACATTCATCCTCCGCTGTTGCCATTTCTAATATAAAGTAGTGTAAAGTTCTAACTTATATCTGTCAGTAAACCCGCCATGGAAGCGCTAAAACATACCGGTGTAGTGAGTTTACATTATTCACCCAAGGAACTTTAGTTATTAGAGCGTTCCAGTCGGACGGTTTTTCACGGGACACATTTCCGGCGTTGTTGCACTAGTGAGCCACGGATGAGGAGATGCTTCTCCGTTGTTGATTAAAGTAAAGTGTGAATGTCATTAAAACAGTTAGCTCCATCTTTTGACACTTCTTCCACTCCCGTCCTTGCACGCTACACCGCAACAACAAAGATGACGGAGAAAAGACGCTGCCGGAGGTGAGCCACGTAAATAAGACCGCCCACAAAACGGTGCATCCTGAAGCGACTGTCAGAAACCGGCTTGAGTATTTTTTTTTTTCATTTTCATTTATTTAAGGCCTACTGAAATGAAATGTTTTTATTCAAACGGGGATAGCAGATCCATTCTATGTGTCATACTTGATCATTTTGCAATATTGCCATATTTTTGCTGAAAGGATTTAGTAGAGAACAACGACGATAAAGTTCGCAACTTTTGGTCTCTGATAAAAAAAAAGCCTTGCCCCTACCGGAAGTAGCGTGACGTAGTCAGTTGTTCGCTTCCTCATATTTTCCTATTGTTTTCAACGCAGCTAGAGTGATTCGGACCGAGAAAGCGACGATTACCCCATTAATTTGAGCGAGGATGAAAGATTTGTGGATGAGGAACGTTAGAGTGACGGACTAGAATGCAGTGCAAAACATATATTTTTTCGCTCTGACCGTAACTTAGGTACAAGCTGGCTCATTGGATTGCACACTCTCTCCTTTTTCTATTGTGGATCACGGATTTGTATTTTAAACCACCTCGGATACTATATCCTCTTGAAAATGAGAGTCGAGAACGTGAAATGGACATTCACAGTGACTTTTATCTCCACGATGTGCAAGTAAAAGCTACATACAACATGTGGCACACTGTTTGTAAATGCTATAGAGGACAATTACTGCAGTGCATTTAGGGCACGCCCTTAATTTAGTAATCAGAGTGAAAATAGGATTATATTTGCCCTGGGAGTTAACTAGGAGAGGCACTGAGATCCAGGAGTCTCCTGGGAAAATTGGGGGGGTCGGCAAGTATGCAGCTGAGCCGCATCTGAGTGGTCAAAGAGCCGCATGCGGCTCCGGAGCCGCGGGTTGCCGACCCCTGGGCTAGCCTGAGAAGTAAACTACATCTCCCATGATCCCTTGCACTGTGCCAGCGAGCAGAGCAGAGAATCTCTTGCAAAGTTTAAATCAGAAATATGGACACAGTTTGGTTTTAACACAAAAACGATAGAGGGGAAAACATGATGTTGGAGTCTCTCGTCGGTCTGATAAATGACAGTTATTTCCTTTTGGCATAAATCCTCATGCGGGAGCGCGGAGATGCAAAAAAAAAAAAAAAACACTGCACACTGCAACGTCCACAACGAGGAATACGAGTAATAGGCCACTTGATGAACCGTTACCTGGAAGATACGCTTGATATGAAACCAAGAAGCCGGTGACGCCAAACGTCAATTTGTGTGGTATTTACATTACTAAAGTTTTATTGTTAGTTAACTTCCTGAGAATCAGCATTCATTAATACAAAAATGTCCACTGCAGAGGACGATGCTTCTCTAGAAGCTAAAAAAGTCACTAAACTGAACATTATTGTTTTACACTTGATAAACTGGATGTAAGTACAGTAATTTGAAATGATTTTGTTCCTTCAATTCTGTTTGCACTTAAAAATATTTGTGTAGTAGTCGTAATAAATATGAATAGAACATTTGACCATTATATTTGTGTTCAATTACAGTCAGTGAGTCTTTAACATTCCTGCGGTTTCATTTTACACACTTTGGCATTTTTACAAAGCCTTTATTTTTTGTGAAAACACCACAATAATTTTGTACCGTGGCCCTAATACTGTGACGATATCGCACCGTGAGATTTTAATATTGTTACATACCTACCACTGACATTTTACAACCTTGTCAAATGATATGATACCAATGTTAAATCACAAATATTATTATTTATTTAACACTTAAACTTTAGGCTGATGTCAGGCTGATTAGAAAAATAGGTACTAACCAAATATACTGCATAAGAAGGAAATCATAAATATATATATTTTTTGTAGTACCTGTTTTTGCCTATATTTAATTTAGTGTACCGTATTTTTCGGAGTATAAGTCGCTCCGGAGTATAAGTCGCACCGGCCAAAAATGCATAATAAAGAAGGGAAAAAACATATACAGTATAAGTCGCACTGGAGTATAAGTCGCATTTTTTGGGGAAATTTATTTGATGAAAGCCAACATCAAGAATAGACATTTGAAAGGCAATTTAAAATAAATCAAGAATAGTGAACAACAGGCTGAATAAGTGTACGTTATATGAGGCATAAATAACCAACTGCTATGTTAACGTAACATATTATGGTAAGAGTCATTCAAATAACTATAACATATAGAACATGCTATACGTTTACCAAACAATCTGTCACTCCTAATCGCTAAATCCCATGAAATCTTATACGTCTAGTCTCTTACGTGAATGACATCAATAATATTATTGGATATTTTACGCTAATGTGTTAATAATTTCACACATAAGTCGCTCCTGAGTATAAGTCGCACCCCCGGCCAAACTATGAAAAAAACTGCGACTTATAGTCCGAAAAGTACGGTAATTTATTCTATTTATGGTGTTTTATTCTGGCGTGTCCCAAATCTTATCTGAATGGGATTTTATATGTTTTAACCTTTTTTATGGGGAACTTTGAGTACATGTCAAATTGTATAATATGTGTTCATCTACAAAAGCATTCTGGGTATCACTCCATCTTATCTATCTTGTCTTTTAACAAAGACACAAGGAAGTCACAATCTTCGTTCAATGAATGTTCTGCAATTTGTCGTCCCCAAAGTAAGAACTGAACTGGGCAAGAAAGCATTTAGGTTTTCAGCAGCGAAGGCTTGGAATAACCTACAATCCAATCTTCAACTTCAAATCCTTGTTACATTAAATGAGTTTAAAGCTTCTGTGAAAGGACTGCAGTCTACCTTGTTTGTATGCACATGTGTTATGTGAGCAAGTTTTAATGTTGTATATTTGATGTTTTATGTGTTTTTTACTGTTTTTAATGTAACCTTGCTGCTGCCCTCTTGGCCAGGCCTCCCTTGGAAAAGAGATCTTTGATCTCAATGGGATTTTACCTGGTTAAATAAAGGCTAAATAAAAATTAAAATATTATCTTACCAATGTTTATAATGCTTGTTATGCGGTAGGTCTTTGTATTGTATGTCTAAGATTGTACTTTTTTCTGTATGTTTTAATGGATGTCCTGATCTTGCTGGCTGCAGAACAAAGTTTAACTCCGGGTACTTATAAAGCAGGGGTCACCAACGCGGTGCCCGCGGGCACCAGGTAGCCCGTAAGGACCAGATGAGTAGCCCGCTGGCCTGTTCTAAAAATAGCTCAAATAGCAGCCTCTATTTTTTAAATTGTATTTATTTACTAGCAAGCTGGTCTCGCTTTGCCCGACATTTTTAATTCTAAGAGAGACAAAACTCAAATAGAATTTGAAAATCCGAGAAAATATTTTAAAGACTTGGTCTTCACTTGTTTAAATAAATTCATTAATTTTTTTACTTTGCTTCTTATAACTTTCAGAAAGACAATTTTAGAGAAAAAATACAACCTTAAAAATGATTTTAGGATTTTTAAACACATATACCTTTTTACCTTTTAAATTCCTTCCTCTTCTTTCCTGACAATGTAAATCAATGTTCAAGTAAATTAATTTTTTTATTGTAAATAATAATAAATACATTTTAATTTAATTCTTCATTTTAGCTTCTGTTTTTTCGACGAAGAATATTTGTGAAATATTTCTTCAAACTTATTATGATTAAAATTCAAAAAAATTATTCTGGCAAATCTAGAAAATCTGTAGAATCAAATTTAAATCTTATTTCAAAGTCTTTTGAATTTCTTTTAAAAAAATGTTTCTGGAAAATCTAGAAGAAATAATGATTTGTCTAGCTTGGTCCAATTTGTTAGATATTCTAACAAAGTGTAGATTGGATTTTGACCTATTTAAAACATGTCATTAAAATTCTAAAATTAATCTTAATCAGGAAAAATTACTAATGATGTTCCATAAATTATTTTTTTTATTTTTTCAAAAAGATTCGAATCAGCTAGTTTTTCTCTTCTTTTTTTCGGTTGAATTTTGAATTTTAAAGAGTCGAAATTCAATCAATCAATGTTTATTTATATAGCCCTAGATCACAAAAGTCTCATAAACTATGTTTCAAAATGTAATTGTCATTTTTTTCGTGTTTTCTCCTCTTTTAAACCATTCAATTAAGTGTAAACATCATTAATTATTAATAATAACATAGAGTTAAAGGTAAATTGAGCAAATTGGCTATTTCTGGCAATTTATTGAAGTGTGTATCAAACTGGTAGCCCTTCACATTAATCACTACCCAAGAAGTAGCTCTTGCTTTCAAAAAGGTTGGTGACCCCCGTTATAAAGTAACCTAACCTAACTGACAAAAAATACATTTACATACCATTATGCAGGGATGGGCAAGCTAAGCTACGAGTTACTCTCAATTAAATGTAGCTAAGCTACAGTGGAAGCTATCCCAAGAGAATTGTAGCAAGTTACACTACAAGCTACACGGCAAAAGTAGCTTGCTACATCAAAGCTACATTTAACGACATTTCTATCTATGGGCCCACATGGATAATATCAATGTTAATGTAACTGAGAGTGTACACATGCACCCAACAAGGGCTATTAACTATCTGTCATTTAGCTGGGGACACCCTACAACTACCATTAGGGGTCCTCTCCACCCACTGTATTTATTTAGTTTGCCTTTTCTTTGGCCCACTCCTATCATGTTAATCATTTCCTCTACCTCCAGTAAAAAAAAACCATGACCTGTGTGTTGTTTGGGAACAGTTGGTAATGACTATGTGCAGTAAAACTTTCCATGAACTCAACTCACCTTAATGTGTGTTCCTAAATTTGTCTAGGAGGTCTCAGATGAAGAGAGAAGTTATGATTTTGGTTTACAAAGTAAACAAGAAAAAACTAAGAATGTGGGCATTGTTTTCTCTATTTATTATAACTTTGTGACATGATACAATGCACATTAATGAACATACAAAATATTAATGTGCTGGGGGTCTCATTCCAAAGAAACAAGCCCAGGGCTCCCACTAATTCAGCTTTATAGTGAGTTGTATTTTTCATGCATTTATTTTCGCTGTATTTATCTGGCACACGTGGAAAGCCGGTCCCTGAAAATAATGCTTACGTTAAAGTGGTCTGTGGTGCAAAAAAGGTTGGGGACCACTGTTCTATTAGATAGCTAAAATGTTGAGGATTAATTAATGATACAGTTCTTTACATTGAGTCTATTACATTGCTAAACATGCAAGGATCTATAATCAATAATATACCTGTGTATATTATAGCATTTTAAACACGTTATCACAAAAATCTTGTTTGTTTTTTAACAAGTTAGATAGTTTTGTTTTTTATCGTTTGTTGTTATTGCTGCTATTTTAACTGCCCTTTTTCTTACATAAAAAATAAACAAGTTTTTTAGCACTTTTCCTGTTACTGCTTTAAAAATGGACAACATTTTAATAATAGATTTTTGTAGCAGTCGAAGGAGCAGCATAGTTACAGTATAAATAAAAATGTATACGTTAATTAGTCATCTTTGTTGTTAGTAAGCACATGCCTAAAATATCTCTAGCTGAACTTAAAAGTTGATGACTCAAATGGAGGAACAGAATATGTCTTTGTTTTATAATCGATTAGTCAAATAATCGTTACGATAGTCGATGACTGGTCAACTATCAAAATAGGCAGGCCTAGAAGACGACTGCCAGAAAAAAACATTCCACAGTCGATGATATGGGGCTACATGTCAGGTAATGGCACTTGGGAGGTGGCTGTCATTACATCTTCAATAAATGCCCACGTAAACGTTAAACTTTGGACACTTTTCCTATTTCATCAATTGAAAGGACTAGGGATGTCCGATAATATCGGACTGCCGATATTATCGGCCGATAAATGCTTTAAAAATGTAATATCGGAAATTATCGGTATCGGTTTCAAAATTATCGGTATCTGTTTCAAAAAGTAAAATTTATGACTTTTTAAAACGCTGCGGTGTACACGGACGTAGGGAGAAGTACAGAGTGCCAATAAACCTTAAAGGCACACCCTTGGCGTGCCGGCCCAGTCACATAATATCTACGGCTTTTCACACACACAAGTGAATGCAAAGCATACTTGGTCAACAGCCATACAGGTCACACTGAGGGTGGCCGTATGAACAACTTTAACACTGTTACAAATATGCGCCACACTGTGAACCCACACCAAACAAGAATGACAAACACATTTCGGGAGAACATCCGCACCGTAACACAACATAAACACAACAGAACAAATACCCAGAAGCCCTTGCAGCACGAACTCTTCCGGGACGCTACAATATACACCCCCCCCCCCCCCCAACCTCCTCATGCTCTCTCAGGGAGAGCATGTCCCAAATTCCAAGCTGCTGTTTTGAGGGTGTTAGAAAAAATAATGCACTTTGTGACTTCAATAATAAATATGGCAGTGCCATGTTGGCATTTTTTTCCCATAACTTGAGTTGATTTATTTTGGAAAACCTTGTTACATTGTTTAATGCATCCAGCGGGGCATCACAACAAAATTAGGCATAATAATGTGTTCATTCCTCGACAGTATATATCGGTGTCGGTTGATATCGGAATCGGTAATTAAGAGTTGGACAATATTGGAATATCGGCAGAAAGCCATTATCGAACATCTCTAGAAAGGATGTTTGGGGATGATGGCATACATTTTCAAGATGATAATGCATCTTACCATAGAGCAAAAACTGTACAATCTTTCATTGAGGGAAGATACATAGTCAATGTCATGGCCTGCAAATAATCCAGATCTCAATCTAATTAAAAATCTGTGATGGCAATTGAAGAAAATGGTCCAAGACCAGACTCCAACCTGCAAAGTTGATCTGACAACAGCAATTAGAGAAAGTTGGAGCAAGATTGAAGAAGAGTACTATTTCCATGACTCGCAGTCTGCAAACTACTATAAAAGCCAGAGGTGGTGCAACAAAGTATTAGTAATGTTTATTATTTATTTTTTGTTTTTATTCAGTCATTGGTGGAGTTAAGGACAATATTTGAATATTGTTTTTAATATTGTTGTGCAGCACTTTGGAAACATTGTGTTGTTTAAATGTGCTATATAAATAAAGTGGATTGGATTGGATTTTTGTTTTGGTCCATGAGTCCATATTTTTTACCTATTCATTATCTGGGGTTTTTTCTACAAAATTAAATTGAATAAACATTCTCCAAGTCTGATGATTCTATCATCTTTGCCAGAGGTTGTAGTTAAAAAGATGAACTGATTAGCCCCCATGGTGGATTATTTTGAAGTTGTACTCAATAAGAGTTACTCACTAATGCGTGAGATGGTTTGTTTGGGCATACAATTCCGCTCAATGATATGCGGGAAAATGGGCACGTTTGTTAGGCGCAATGTTCGGCCGCATGATATACAACATTTAGAGCAAACGTATCGCAAAAATGTTCCTTAAAAATATAATCCTACGAATGCATATTCATACGTTAAATGTGACACCGCTATATATACACATATGCAAACTGGACAATAACTCATAACAGCATTTTCATACAGTTTTTGACTATTTATTTTGTATTTACATCTGTTTTACCCGTGCTGTTGCTGTACTACTGTCTTGTACACTGCATGCCGTGTTGCTGCTACTGGAACCTCATTTTCCCTGAGGACACACACCCTCGGGATCAATAAAGTTATATCTAATCTATTGTGGTGGTAGTAGTAGTAGTAGTAGAAGAAAAAATACAACAAGGGCTAGCAAACATCTGGCAACATTTTTTAACTATTCTTTATGTTTTGTTTTTTTCTACAAAATTAAATTGAATAAACATTCTCCTAGTCTATCATTTTTGCCAGAGGTTGTAGTTAAATAGATGAACCGATTACCATATTTTTCGGACTATAAGTCGCAGTTTTTTGCGACTTATACTCAGGAGCGACTTATGTGTGAAATGATTAACACATTAGCGTAAAATATCAAATAATATTATTGATGTCATTCACGTAAGAGACTAGACGTATAAGATTTCATGGGATTTAGCGATTAGGAGTGACAGATTGTTTGGTAAACGTATAGCATGTTCTATATGTTATAGTTATTTGAATGACTCTTACCATAATATGTTACGTTAACATACCAGTTGGTTATTTATGCCTCATATAACGTACACTTATTCAGCCTGTTGTTCACTATTCTTTATTTATTCTAAATTGCCTTTCAAATGTCTATTCTTGGTGTTGGCTTTTATCAAATAAATTTCCCCCAAAAATGCGACTTATACTCCAGTGCGACTTATATATGTTTTTTTCCTTCTTTATTATGCATTTTCGGCCGGTGCGACTTATACTCCGGAGCGACTTATACTCTGAAAAATATGGGTAGTTCCCATGGTGGATTATTTTGAAGTCGTACTCAATAAGAGTTACTCACTAATGCGTGAGATCGTTTGTTTGGGCACACATTTCAGCATTTTCATACAGTTTTTGACTGTTTATTTTTGTATTTACATCTGTTTTACCCGTGCTGTTGCTGTACTACTGTCTTGTACACTGCATGCCGTGTTGCTGCTACTGGAACCTCATTTTCTCTGAGGACACACACCCTCGGGATCAATAAAGTTATATCTAATCTATTGTGGTGGTAGTAGTAGTAGTAGTAGTAGAAGAAAAAATACAACAAGGGCTAGCAAACATCTGGCAACATTTTTTAACTACTATTTATGTTTTGTTTTTTTCTACAAAATTAAATTGAATAAACATTCTCCTAGTCTATCATTTTTGCCAGAGGTTGTAGTTAAATAGATGAACCGATTACCGTATTTTTCGGACTATAAGTCGCACTTTTTTGCGACTTATACTCAGGAGCGACTTATGTGTGAAATGATTAACACATTAGCGTAAAATATCAAATAATATTATTTAGCTCTTTCACGTAAGAGACTAGACGTATAAGATTTCATGGGATTTAGCGATTAGGAGTGACAGATTGTTTGGTAAACGTATAGCATGTTCTATATGTTATAGTTATTTGAATGACTCTTACCATAATATGTTACGTTAACATACCAGTTGGTTATTTATGCCTCATATAACGTACACTTATTCAGCCTGTTGTTCACTATTCTTTAGACATTTTAAATTGCCTTTCAAATGTCTATTCTTGCTGTTGGCTTTTATCAAATAAATGTCCCCAAAAAATGCGACTTATACTCCAGTGCGACTTATATATGTTTTTTTCCTTCTTTATTATGCATTTTCAGCCGGTGCGACTTATACTCCGGAGTGACTTATACTCTGAAAAATACGGGTAGTTCCCATGGTGGATTATTTTGAAGTCGTACTCAATAAGAGTTACTCACTAATGCGTGAGATCGTTTGTTTGGGCACACATTTCAGCATTTTCATACAGTTTTTGACTGTTTATTTTTGTATTTACATCTGTTTTACCCGTGCTGTTGCTGTACTACTGTCTTGTACACTGCATGCCGTGTTGCTGCTACTGGAACCTCATTTTCCCTGAGGACACACACCCTCGGGATCAATTGATTGATTGATTGAAACTTGTATTAGTAGATTGCACAGTACAGTACATATTCTGTACAATTGACCACTAAATGGAAACACCAAAATAAGTTTTTCAACTTCTTTAAGTCGGGGTCCACGTTAATCAATTCATGGTAATCAATAAAGATATATCTAGCCTATTGTGGTAGTAGTAGTAGTAATAGTAATATTAGTATTAGTAGTAGTAATATTAGTATTATTAGTAGTAAAAGTAAAAGTATTAGTTTTAGTAATAGTAGTAGAAGTAGTAGTAGTAATAGTAATAGTAGTAGAAGTAGTAGTAGTAATAGTAATAGTAGTAGAAGTAGTAGTAGTAATAGTAATAGTAATAGAAGAAGTAGTAGTAGTAATAGTAATAGTAATAGTAATAGAAGAAGTAGTAGTAGTCGTAGAAGAAATACAACGAGGGCTAGCTAACATCTGGCAACATCAGCTTCAGCCTCTCTACTGTCCACGCAAAGAGAGAAGTTAGCGTGGGTCAAGTTGTGCGAATCCTTTTTTTCCCCCCAATTTTTCTTTCTTTGCACACCAAAAAAGACACAAAAACATGTTTGTGTTCTCTCGCGCACTCAATGCTCCTCAGTAAGCGCGCCAAAGAGTAGAAATACAAAAACAACACACTTACCAGGACTTCGGAGGAGGTTGTTTCTTCGCCCTCTTTTTATGTTCTTTTGTGTTCTATCCAGGTGAAGTGTGTGTGCGTGTGAGAGTGTGTGTGTGTGTGCGTGTGAGAGTGTGTGTGTGTGTGCGTGTGAGTGTGTGTGTGTGTGTGAGGGCACCCACGGGGCGTCAGTTGCAGCGGCGCCT